>NW_026907128.1:0-72500 GCF_033978795.1 Nerophis ophidion
CATAGTTTAATGCTTGAGTGGCATGATAGCAGTAGTTGACGTGATCCAGAGGTGCAGAAGACGGCTGAAAACAGCGTGCAGGTAGAAGGTATTTAATATATATATATATATATATATATATATATATATATATATATATATATATATGTATATATATATATATATATATATACATATATATATATATATATATATATATATATATATATATATATATATATATAAAAGTGAGTGCAGCTGGGAGTGCAGCGGAAGCATAGAAAAAGCTTATGAAATACAGAGAACAACTAAACCCGAGTCATACCAAAGACAATAAAAATGGGACCCATTATCTCCCAGCTTGGCACTCAGCATAGAGGATTGGAATTGGGAGTTGAATTAACAAAAATTATTTCCGGGCGCGGCAACACTGCTGCTGACCACTGCTCCCCTCACCTCCCAGGGATTGATCAAGGGTGATGGGTTAAATGCAGAGACTAATTCCGTCACACCTAGTGTGTGTGTGACAATCATTGATACTTTGACTTTAACCTAAAGTAAACCTAACAAAATGCTAGTAGTCTAGTAGCATGCGAAAACAGCTGAACATTGATTACTAAACTTGCACATGGGCACTGGCAAACAAAGTAAAGGTGCTGCAAAGACATGTTACAGGAAATGGAAACTGTAGAAATAAGGGCGCCGAACAGGAACTAAACACCAAACACAGGAAAACACAAACACTTGACTAAAATGTCCAGCCTGGCAAGACACATACAACCCATTAGACCAGGGTCTCCCAAACTTTTGCAGTTTTTAAAATATATTTTCTCACTAGGTCCGAAACTGACAAAATCACATATTGCAACAACTTTAATGAATGAAAGAAAAGAGAAAAAGAACACAACAGGCAATAAATTATAACCACAGTCACCCTTTGCCAAAGAATGTGCTTCCATCGTTTAGCCTAAAAACTAACCCTGGCTTTGGAACTGCAGCACTAAAAACAGGCTGTTTCGCTCTAGTTTTGACAGTAACCCTCAACTGTCCGATCCACGCACTACTGACCATGAAACATCTTCTTGCTGCCGGCACCCCGTCTACACACACACACACACACACACACACACACACACACACACACACACACACACACACACACACACACACACAAACACACGAACACACACACACGCGCGGGCTGACTGATGTTCGTGTGATGACTTGCTCCGAGAGGAAATTCGGGCTCACTGAAATTAACCTCATCCCCTCTAACATCTGTGTTTTTTCAGCTTGGTTTTGTGGAAGTCCGCTCCCTCAGCAGACGAGCTCACGAGAAGTGTGTTTTCACAAATGCATTTCAATGTTTTCCTAGCCCAAATCCGACATGTCGCTGTCGTGTTGCAGGAAATACACCAGGTAAACTCTGGTGAACCGGATTTCAGCCTTTGACCTGGCTTTACTACTTTTGTTTGGGTTACATTTGTAATGGACCGTAGCACAATAATGCATGCATACTCCTGAGGATGCTCTGGATTCAGCAAACCATTGTCAAACCATTGTCAAAAGAATGCTTTGTTAAAATGTAAAGTGAATGCAATCATATTGGCATTTTACCGCTGAAATATGTTTGACAAATCCTGAAGTGTCAGATCAAGCATAATGAGGGTTTTGCAGTTTTTTTTGTGTGATTGCTGTGCCCTGAAATGCTGAAAATTTGTGGCAGCTTTTTTCTGAAATTTGAGGCAAAAGTTCCGTTTGAGGCTTTTATTCCATTTTTGGTCAGAAAACGTTGAATCGTCTTGTGAGTCTATTCATTTATCAAAATTTTTTATTCATTGTATACCGAACAGGCGTAAAAGTAGCTCATTGTCAAAATCCTGTACTGTTTCATTCAATTATAACTAATAGTAGCAATTAGAATTATAGAAAGAAAGCCCACCAAAGGCTCGCCGTTTGTCTGCTGTCTATCGTTGTCTACAAGTTCCAGATATTCTCCATTTTCATTTTACGCTTAACAAGTGTTTGTCCATCATAAACATTCATGTTCCGAAATATTTATCCTGACATGTTCAGCCCATTTGGGAACTGTAGCAGTATGTTGTTGGTAAATGAGAGACAATGATAGATAATTGTCACTCTTCAACATCTCTAACATCTAAATGCTGCCTTTTTACTGAATCAGAGTTGCAATTCTGTTTTTTATTGTCTTAGACTGAATAATTCAAGTTTTGATGAATAGAAGAGAATCAAAGTACTTTATAGATCCCTGGGGGAAATTCAGCACCACAGTTCGCTCACAATAAACAATGATAATACAAAATATTATAATATATATACTGTAAAATATTATATATATAATATATGATATATGAATAATATAAATATATTCTACATATATTCTACATTTAAGTGCAGTCAAGGAACATATGAATTATACAGTGTGATGGCTGTCAGTATGAAGGACCTCCTGTGTCGTTCTGTGTTGCATTTTGGTAGTCTGAGCCTTCCACTGAATGTGCTCATTCTCTCGGCAAGGTCCGAGTGTAGTGGGTGGGAGGTGTTGTCCATAATGGCTAGTAGTTTTGCTAGACTTATCCTCTTGTCACCACCGCTAGAGAGTCTAACTCCACTCCCACCACGTTAGTGGCCTTCTCTACCAACTTGTCCAGTCGGTTTGCATCCCTCGCTCTCGGCCCGCTGCCCCAGCAGGCTAAGGGTACAAGAAGGCGCCTGCCACCACCGACTCGTAGGACATCTTCAACGTCTTTGTACAGACTTTGAAGGATCCTAGCCTCCTGAGGAAGTAAAGGCGGCTCTGTCCCTTTTTGTAGAGTGCCTCAGCGTGTTTTGACCCATTCAGCTTGTTGTTGATGTGTACTTACTACCAGGTAATTATAATCTTCAACCATGTCCACGTCCACCCCCCTGATGGAAACAGGGGTCGCCGGAGTACTCTTCCTCCTTCCCAGGTCCACAACCAGTTCCTTGGTCTTCGTCACATTAGGCTGGAGGTGGTTCGTTCCACACATATATACATGCATGTAAATTAGGAAGCACTTATTTATATGTTACATTACCCAAAATGCTTTGTACCGTTGTAAGGATATAACGATATGAACAGGTATGATCACAGTTAGTATTAGTATTTCGTAAATGTTGAATGTGCTCATACCGTATTTTAACCAGGTTTTATTTAAGTATTATTTACTTATAATAAATTGACTGCATATACTACTATATTGTTCTAGGTTCTTAAGAGCCATATTTTTATTTGAGTGTGTTTTATCCATTTTCATTTGAAACATTTTAGAATGTCTTTTTTAATAAAGGCAAAATTACGTGACGTCATATGAGTTCACTCTGTTTTGTAGAAATCTTCGTCCTTATTGACAAAATTGTGTTATATTCTTCTGAGAAAAGCTCGATCAACCTTTTCTAAGAGAGCACAGCCTGCAGGTTCAGTGTGCACAATTAAATACCTTAGTTGCTCAGTCAGTAATGTGTTTATAAAAGTTTGGACTGTAATACAGCGGTGTCCAAAGTTTCTGCATTGGGCTAAAAAAATGTGGCAGGAGCATAAAGCTGACTGGATGTAGGCAGGTAGGTATGTGTATATATATGTGTGTGTGTATATATATATATATATATATATATATATATATATATATATATATATATATATATATATATATATATATATATATATATATATATATATATATATATATATATATATATATATGTATGTATAAACCCTGTTTCAATATGAGTTGGGAAATTGTGTTACATGTAAATATAAACAGAATACAATGATTTGCAAATCTTTTTCAACCCCTCTGCAATTGAATGCACTACAAAGACAAGATATTTGATGTTCAAAGTCATAAACTTTATTTTTTTTTTTTGCAAATAATAATTAACTTAGAATTTCATGGCTCCAACACATGCCAAAGTAGTTGGGAAAGGGCATGTTCACCACTGTGTTACATAACCTTTTCTTTTAACAAAACTCAATAAACGTTTGAGAGTAAACTAGTTGTTGAAGCTTTGAAAGTGGAATTATTTCCAATTCGTGTTTTATATAGAGTTTTAGTTGTTCAACAGTCCGGGGTCTCTGCTGTTGTATTTTACATTTCATAATGCGCCACACATTTTTGATAGGAGACAGGTCTGGACCGCAGGCAGGCCAGGAAAGTACCAGCACTCTTTTTTTTTACCAAGCCACGCTGTTGTAACACGTGCTGAATGTGGCTTGGCATTGTCTTGCTGAAATAAGCAAGGGACTCCGTGAAAAAGACAGCACTTAGATGGCAGCATATGTTGTTCCAAGACCTGTATGTACCTTTCAGCATTAATGGTGCCTTCACAGATGTGTAAGTTACCCATGCCTTGGGCACTAATGCACTCCCATACCATCACAGATGCTGGCTTTTGAACTTTGCGCCAATAACCGTCTGGATGGTTCACTTCCCCTTTGGTCCGGATGACACGATGTTGAATATTTCCAAAAACAATTTGAAATGTGGACTCGTCAGACCGCAGAACACTTTTCCACTTTGCATCAGTCCATCTTAGATGATTTCAGGCCCAGAGAAGCCGGCGGTGTTTCTGGATGTTGTTGATAAATGGCTTTCGCTTTGCATAGTAGAGCTTTAACTTGCACTTACAGATGTAGCGATGAACTTTGTTTAGTGACAGTGGCTTTTCTGAAGTGTTCCTGAGCCCATGTGGTGATATCCTTTAGACTACGATGTCGGTTTTTGATACAGTGCTGTCTGAGGGATCGAAGGTCACGGTCATTCAATGTTGGTTTCCGGCCATGCCGCTTACGTGGAGTGATTTCTCCAGATTCTCTGAACCTTTTGATGATATAATGGACCGTAGATGTTGAAATTCCTAAATTTCTTGCAATTGCACTTTGAGAAACGTTGTTCTGAAACTGTTGGACTATTTGCTCACGCAGTTGTGGACAAAGGGGTCCACCTTGCCCCATCCTTTCGTGTGAAAGACTGAGCATTTTTTGGAAAGCTGTTTTTATACCCAATCATGACGCCTACCTGTTCCCAATTAGCCTGCACACCTGTGGGATGTTCTAAATAAGTGTTTGATGAGCATTCCTCAACTTTATCAATATTTATTGCCACCTTTCCCAACTTCTTTGTCACGTGTTGCTGGCATCAAATTCTAAAGTTAATGATTATTTGCAACAAAAAAAAATGTTTATCAGTTTGAACATCAAACATGTTGTCTTTGTACCATATTCAACTGAATATGAGTTGAAAATGATTTGCAAATCATTGTATTCCGTTTATATTTACATCTAACACAATTTCCCAACTCATAAGGAAACGGGGTTTGTATATATATGTGTGTGTGTATTTTTGTACGAATATATATATATATATATATATATATATATATATATATGTATATATATATATATATATATATGTATATATATATATATGTATATATATATATATATATATGTAATAAATGTGAATAATGTGTGTGTGTGTGCGTGTTTATTTTCAGTTATTATAATAATATAATGCATATATTATTTAATAATTATTATAATTGAATACTAAGAGTGTGTAAAAGTTCAACTCCCACCTTGTTTACTTCCGTGACAATCTATTTAAAGCTTTGTAATCACTCAGTGATATCGAGCAGCTAAAAGTTAAACGTGGGTAAGTGTTGAAAGATTGTTTTGCTCTTTTCCCCATCATGCCTTGCAAATAATTTAAATGGGTATAATTTAGAATCTTTCATGGTGATGGGATGGGTTTTTTTTAATAATATCCACAAAGTTCTGTGAACAGGTTATGCTATGTGTGACCATGTGTGTTGATTTATTTTTTTCTGCAACGTGACTTGTAAAGGTTGTGTGGATTGGGTCATATAAGTGAATGTTGTGCTTGTTATGTCAAGAAACCTATCATGGACACTGAACTGAATTTCTTACATTGGTGAAAATTTGCCACTTGTCTGACTCTTGGGTAATTAAACAATCCGTACGGGCTGGTTGCTTATTGAAATTGATCTTGTGCCGTTATCTCATTAAAGATGCCGCATTTGGCCCACCAGTCGGCGTTTGGACACTCCTGCTGTCCTATGTTGATTTTTAATGTGGAAAGAGTAGTCATGTTAGCATTTGACCCTGCTAGTGAACTAGCACTAGTCGTCAGTTAGTTAATCAAAATGTGGATGTCAGTCACGGTTTTTTGATCATTTTAATTTAAATCGGTGATACTATTCATTAGGCGTTTTACCGCGGTTACCATTAATCCATAGTTAATCGTTATCTCCCTACTCGGCAAAAAGTAATCATAAGTAGGTCTGAGCTACGCGGAAGGACGATAATTGTGTCGTCTGAGCAAAAAAGAGCTGATACATTGTTACATGTTGTTTCTGCTTTGTCTACATAAGAAACAAACATACGTTTCGATTGGACGGTTGAAGTGAATGTTTAGGGGCCACAGAAAAAATTGATAGGCGAAAATGATGCTGATTGGCCAAACTGTGGAAGTTGCATGCATTGGACAACGTTGTGAGGCTGCGCATAATTTGTGTGGATTGGTTGAATTTGTACAATCGCAATATCGCAAAATCCTGCAGGCACTGTATAAAGGGACTGTATAAGATCCCCTTGTTTCCTCCAATGTATGGGTTGGAAACTGAAGCTTTTTGAACCAATCCAGTCTTGACATTCATAACCTTGTTCCACTTTAAAGAAAAAATACATGCTACAAAAATATCCTGACATTTCCTTCTATTGACCCAGTGAATTTCATATTGTCTTCTAAGAAACTTGGTGGGATGGATGACTTGAAAAGAAGCTGACACCATGCATGTGTAGATGCAGAGTGAGATGCCCTCAGTCCATTGTCGTGTCACAGTGGTATTACCATGGTGACAGGGCAATCTGATCCATCATGTAGGTTGCCTTTCTCATGGGGACATTTCCTTTGAATCAAACACTCGACCACTTTGATTCACCTCCTTGATTCCATTCTTGAGAACTGTCCCTGTTTATTGATCGCAGTCAGCGCTTTGATATGTGTCCTCCTTGTATCTCCTCCTGCATCAGGATTATCAAAGATATGCCAATGTAGTTCGATAGACAAGCCATTCCTGCATGACTAAGACAAGGGTTTCTGCCATTTGATTCTTACCAGACAAATAGAAAAGATGAAGGTACTCAATATACTGTACTCAACAAAACTGAATGACTTACTGGAAAGTCAAGTCAAATTACATACAGTATGTTGTTGTGTTGGTTTATTGTGAAACCGATTCACCAAAAAGGGTACAGTTATTAAAAGAAGACTGACGTTTTGGAGGTTGTTTTGATTCATTTGTTGGCATTTTGAATTATTAGAAACACAACTGTCAGTGGGATGCGGTACGCTAATACAGTAGGTACAACTTTCTGAAAACTGCAACCACCATGATATAAATGTGTTCAATTAAAGTTTAGGACATTGTCAAACTGAAATCCTTGTCACACACTACACTGTCATCTATAGAATGTTGACAGTTTCATTTGAGCGAACATGATTACCGTCTTTTTCGGACTGTAAGGCGCACTTAAAATCCTTTCATGTTGTAAAAATTGATAGTGCACCTTACAGCCCTGTGCGCCTAATGAATGGAATAATTCTGGTTTTGCTTACCGACCTCAAAGCAATTTTATTTGACACATGGTGTTATGATAAATGTGACCAATAGATGGTAGTCACACATAAGAAGAATGTGTGGACTGCAAGATGACACCAGTAGATAACACCAAAACTTTAAATGTTCCATTGAGAATATACTGTAGAACAGTGGTTCTCAACCTTTTTTCAGTGATGTACCCCCTGTGAACATTTTTTTTAATTCAAGTACCCCCTAATCAGAGCAAAGCATTTTTGGTTGAAAAAAAGAGATAAAGAAGTAAAATACAGCACTATGTCATCAGTTTCTGATTTATTAAATTGTACAACAATGCAAAATATTGCTAATTTGTAGTGGTCTTTCTTGAACTCTTTGGAAAAAAAGATTAAGAAAATAACAAAAAACTTGTTAAAATAAACAAGTGATTCAATTATTAAAAAAAAAATCTACACATAGAAGTAATCATCAACTTAAAGTGCCCTCTTTGGGGATTGTAATAGAGATCCATCTGGATTCATGAACTTAATTCTAAACATTTCTTCACAAGAAAATAAATCTTTAACATCAATATTTATGGAACATGTCCACAAAAAAATTTAGCCGTCAACACTGAATATTGCATTGTTGCATTTCATTTCAGAGTTAATGAACATACATTCACATTTTGTTGAAGTATTATTCCATGAATATGTTTATAAAGGATTTTTGAATTGGTGCTATTTTTAGAATATTTTTAAAAAATCTCACGTACCCCTTGGCATACCTTCAAGTACCCCCAGGGGTAAGCGTACCCCCATTTGAGAACCACTGCTGTAGAACATTACACACAGCGCTCAAAAATCTATCAAAATGTTTTAGTACGACTTTGACACCACACCGCTTGATGGATTGTCGCCGCATTAAGGCTACCCTAGTCAGACATACGAGTCTTACTATGGTGTGTGTATAAGGACTGCAAAATGGCACCTATTAGCAGACATATTATCTGGCGTTTTGTTTTGCAATATAATGCGAAACCAACTTCTCTTACCTTTTGGTACCCGCTGATCTGTATTTGGGATCTGCATTGATCCTGAAATTTCGCTTGCGTCCGCCAATGTAGTCCGTGTGGACGACGTAGTGGATACGCTTCTTCATTTTCTTTATCTTCTTGTTATGGGACATTCATCCTTTGCTGTTGCCATTTCTAATATAAAGTAGCATAAAGTTCTAACGTATATCTGTCAGTAGACTTGCTATGCCATCCATTCACCCTTGCTATGAAAGTGCTAAAAATTACCCGCGTAGTGGTTTTACATAATTGACCCACATAACTTTAGTTATTAGAGGGTTTCTCGTCGAACGGTTTTTCACAAGACACAATTCCGGTGTTGTTATAGCACTCAGGAACCACGGATGAGTGGATGCTGCTCCGTTATTGATTTAAGTAAAGTCTGAATGTCATTAACACAGTTAGCTCCATCTTTTGACACTTCTTCCACTCCCGTCCTTGCACGCTACACCACTACAACAAAGATGACGGGGAGAAGACGCTGTTGAAGGTGAGCCACATAAATAAGACCGCCTACAAAACGGCGCATCCTTAAGCGACTGTCAGAAATTGACTTGAAAATGATCCGTAAAACATCATCTATGCAACATTTTGACCAAAGAACCACAATCACATGTTAGGTAGACCACAAGGAAGTGTTTTAAATGTAGAAAAAATATATAATATGACTAATTTTTAATGCGCCTTATAATCTGGTGTGCGCCTTATAATAGAACTGAACTGGGCAAGAAAGCATTTAGGTTTTCAGCACCGAATGCTTTGAATAACCTACAATCTGATCTTCAACGTCAAACCCTTGTTACCTTAAATGAGTTTAAAGCTCCTGTGAAATGATTGCAGCCTACCTTGTCTGTATGCACATGTGTTATGTGAGCAAGTTTTAATGTTGTAAATTTGATGTTTTATGTTTTGTTTACTGTCTTCAATGTTACATTGCTGCTCCCCTCTTGGCCAAGTCTCCCTTGGAAAAGAGATCTGTGATCTCAATGGGATTTTACCTAGTTAAATAAAAGCAAAATAATAATAAAATAAATGAAACAAATTTAATCTGGTGCGCCCTACCTATGATCGGAAAAAATACAGTAGTTTCCCTTCGATTATGGCAGGGCTTATGTTCTGAAGCCCCCGTAGTAAGTGCATTTCCAAGAAGTAGGGACACTATTTATTTTATGATATATATGAATGTATGCATTTCACAACAGCTTACACATGCATTTAAAAACACATGCTTGGCTCTAAAACAAAAAAAAAACTGACATAATTTTACATGCAACTAGTAGTAAATGGTAGTCAAAGGTCATGCGTTTCTAGTAATCTAAATTGCCAATACTTTTTGGTACACCGGTCTCTCATACCTCAAAAAAACATGTACGACTATGTTTACAACATGATACACGCAAACTGCATGTAGCAGCTACACATTATTTCTAGAAATGTAGTAATTTTATGCAGTTTTGGTTATAGCAGAAGTGAATGATTTCAGTAGGTTCTTCACCCTGATGTGTGAGGTGATTAGATTAAATATTGTTACGGGCTGTTTGTGTTGTAACTCAAATCAAAGATACTGAAATTCAACGACATAGTGAAATTGCAAACAGCTAAAATTATACACAAAGCAAACTATAACCTGCTTCCCAAGAATATACAACAATTTTTCTCAACAAAAGAGGAGAAATATAATCTTAGAGAAAAATGTAGTTTAAATCATTGAAGACTTTCCGTATATCAGTATGTGGAATTAAATTATGGAATGGATTAAACAAAGCAATCAAACAATGTACTAATATCATCTACTTCAAGAAACTCTTCAAACTTAAAGTGTTTACAAAGTACAAAAAAGAAAAACCATGATAAATATTCAGATTTTTATTCACCCATTCATTCTTTCATTGTCTAAATAATCTTACTTATCTCATCGTATGGAATAAAACTTACTTCACCAATTATTTATTTATTTATTTATTTTTATTGTGATTACTTATGGAGTATATTGTGAATACATTGAGAACAGGAAGTGAACACAAGTTTTAGCAACTGTTATGTAAAAGAAAAGGGGTAGGATTAAATAAACTCTGCTTCTTCCTACTCCTTTTTGAACATGTTGAAAAGAGAAACTGGAAATGGTGATGTATCATGTTGTATGCTTGCATGTTCGAAATAAACTCAAACTCCTAAGAGATCTCGATTATAATTGTTTTCTGAATAGATGCAAGGCACCTATTATTTCCGACACATACTTAAGTGTTGTTAAGTGACCATGACATAAAATAGAAAACCTGCAACTCTCCAATAGTTTAAAAAATATGCGGGATTCAAACAATCTCCATCCACACAAGTGCAGTTTCAAAGTTGTCCATGTCTACGGACAAACGCATATGCCAGCTGTCATGCACATTTTGTCAAAACAGAAGCCACAGCTGACTTGGTGGCATTACAGCTTTGTTATTATATAGTTTATTTTGATGTACAATGACACGTACATTATCTTTAAAACCAGGCCGCATTTACACAGAGCCCTGGGAACATTATCAATCTATTTCAGTGTTTAAAACACGCATAAACGCACCTGTGCTGCTGAAACCCATTATAACATGTTTAATCAGCAACATGGTGATCCATTACATGTGCAGTGAAGTGTACATTATTTCTAAAAATCAGCGCATACTAACAAGGAGCCAAGGAAAGCTCTTGAATGTTTAAGTGCCTAAAGCGCACGGACACGCATGTGCCGCTACTAAACTGGAATTATAAACGCATGTAATTATCAATATAGAGGAAGGACACATTTTTTTTAGTCGCTCGGGCGTGTTTCATGCTGCCCCATCTACACAAATGGAACCAACACACATAAGTGGATAACTTGATGATTTGTCGTTAAATAAGGATTGAAAACATGAGATAATATTGCAACTTTGTCATGACACAAAGCAAAAAGCTATGCTTATCAAAATGATCCCATCGGCTGGAGGTCTGACTGCAATCGTATCCAAAACAGCTGACTGGGATTGTCGCAGGTCTCATTTTGAGGCGTCTTTTTCATCAATATAGAGCGAAAATAGCAGCATGTTTCCGTTTAAACATACGGCATGTCCTGTTAGTGTGTTAAAAGCTAGCAAGGCAGTACCGTTGAGCTTTCAATCAATCAATATTTATTTTTATAGCCCTAAATCACGAGTGTCTCAAAGGGCTGCACAAGCCACGACGACATCCTCGGCTCAGATCCCACGCAGGACAAGAAAAAACTCGACCCAATGGGATGACAATGAAAAACCTTGGAGGGGACTGCAGATGTGGGTACATTTATTTGTATACAATGTACAACACATGTAGTATTTTATTTACATAATGATTTTATTCAAAAAAGGAGTTTTAAGTGTGTCCTTTTTTGATCTGATTGATTTGTATTACTATTTAATGATTATTGGTATCTCAAATGATTTATTTGAGATTTTCTGTTTGCATGAAGTGTACAACGCTACATTTTACACTTACAAACGGAGTTTTTTTTAAGTCAAATTTCTAATTGTGCACTTTATCTCAATGTTGGAGATGATTTATTTGCATGCAATGTACAATGCTACATTTTTGTTTACAGAAGTATTTTCTTCAAGACAAAGGTATTGCTTCCCATACAAAGCTCTTAATTTAGTTCTTTGAAAATAATTGCATAAAAATTACAATTTACATCGGGTCAAAAAAGACCAACATTATACAAATTTGAATTTTACTAAGTGTAAGATGTATGCAGTGTAATTTCAAACAAACACAAAAGCATAACTCGTTGTGAATCACATCCGTCATTTATATTCATTGGTTTCTTTAAAAAGAGGGGGGGAATTGGAAACTAATCTTCAATTTTATTTTTCGGCCTTTTCCCCCAAGACTACTGTCCTTTCTGCAGGACTTTCTCTTACAGTTTATAATGTCCCAGCTCACCAAAGGTTTGGGACCCAAATCCGTAAAAACTAAATGAAGCTTCAACATTAGCCCTGACTTTTAAAAAAAAACAAAAAACACTTATTCACACTGTCCCAAACAGACCCACGTTTAATACCTTGCCAAATAAGGCACTGCTGCATATTAAAGACCTTCACTGGGAGAACCTTTTTTTAATGGACTTTGTGGAGCTTGCAGGCAAAGCTGCCTTACCCCGTTATTATTTCCCCAATCAGTTTCTGATCGACTCTTTACGTGGACTGCACAGAAATGATCCATTTCAACAATCAACATAAATGGATCTTTTGACCCCTACTAACTCGATTTTTTGAAACAGTTGTTGGAGAAGGCGATAGGAGTAATAATATCAGGCAATTAATGGGATCAAATCCTAAAGTTAGTTCACTCATCCAAACAGTTTACTGAAATGCAAGGTTCTCCTCAGAGTGCACTATACAAATTCCTGCCTGGCTACAATCTACTCTAATACCCCATGTGCAGGACTCAGTGGGGTATGGCGCTAGGTTTTTCATACATTTGCCGAGGTGCCTGTGTTGGTCTTTTTGGTTGCCCCACCCCACAAACACCTGATCTCCTAATAGCTAAGCAATGCATGGAAACACGTTATTCTCCGTCACACAATAGCTGGCTTAGGAACGTCTTAAATCGTGTAAAACTGGAAATGATGCCATTTTTACTCTTAGCTTCTTGCAATACTTTTGATAGAACTAGGCAGGCCATGTGGGCGCGATGAAATAAAACCACTATTCACCCAGAAAGTGATGCCCTCAGCTCCCAATTCCCAAACCGACTTGCTTTTGTCCTTTCTTTTGTATGTGTGTGTGTGCACTTAGACTATGTTCTCCCTATGTGCATGAATATTTGTATATGGTATGGGCTCATGTTGTGTTATTTCTGTGTAAAATCAACAATTTTTCTTTCCTTCTGAAACCAGCTGAGCACTTTGCATTCATACTACCTTGTTTGTGAAACTAAATTCCAATGAAATTATTAAAAAAACAAATAAAATGCAAGACCTATCTGACAATGTAATTGTATTTCGTGTGAAACTCAAGCACATATTTTGGTTATCAACACTTACTATTGATCATAAAAAAATAGCATATGACAGACAGCTAAATGTCCTTGAAGCAGTTCGAAGATGCGGGGTGTAATAATCACAATTACACTAACGAGAAGCATGTTTGCAAAAAGTCCAAGTCTTAGGTCTTCTGTTGACCTCTGCATTAGGTAAACCATCCAGGAGGCGATATAGTCCCTGCTACTTCTTTTTACTGTAACCACCATTCAATGAGAAAGAAAGCAATAGGGAACAAAAAAAGGAAAGAGCATGGCGTGCATAAATGAAAGTTCAACAAGGTTCAATGAAACACTTATACAATTTGCTGCAATATAGTGAGGTTTTATAATCTCATTATCATCTTAGTGCCAGATTTGCCCATGAGGGCTGTTCTGTATTCACTTTTATTAGCTCCTTAAGATTTGTCCATTTGTCCTTCTAGTACCCGTACCTCAGCCAATCACTGGGGCACAATCTCCAATAATTACCCCTCTCCTTCTTGTTTTTTTTTTATTCTCTTATATATTTTTTTCCACTTCGTTTATTATTGCCATTTCATTTTGTTGCCATGGGGCAAACAAAACATTGTTTCTCTTTTTCTTCATAATCAAGGCTTTTTCACAGAAATAACATGTGAAGTAGAGCAAATGATAAGCCACAGCAAATGTGAAGTGTAACTCATAAACATGTCTCAATTTCTTACTATAATACTACATTGGAGTAGGGCTGCAGCTATCGATTTAGTCATTGAGTAATCTGTCGATTAGTTTATTGGATTCATTGATTAATAGGACAAAACACACGTCATAGCCTGAGTGTGTATTTTAGGGAAAAAAGTTTAAATAAACAATAATTTTTCTGCTTACCATAACCTTTTTTTCTAATAGACACACATCATTAAAGTTAAAGTACCACTGATAATCACTAGGTGTGGTGAAATTACCCTCTGCATTTAACCCATCCCCTTGTTCCACCCCCTGGGAGGTGAAGGGAGCAGTGAGTAGCAGCGGTGGCCACACTCTGGAATTATTTTGGTGATTTAACCCCCAATTCCAACCATTGATGCTGAGTACCAAGCAGGTAGGTAATGGGTTAAATAAATAAATGGGTTGTACTTGTATAGCGCTTTTCTACCTTCAAGGCACTCAAAGCGCTTTGACACTACTTCCACATTTACCCATTCACACACACATTCACACACTGATGGAGGGAGCTGCCATGCAAGGCGCCAACCAGCACCCATCAGGAGCAAGGGTGAAGTGTCTTGTTCAGGACACAACGGACGTGACGAGGTTGGTACTAGGTGGGATTTGAACCAGGGACCCTCGGGTTGCGCACGACCACTCTTCCACTGTGCCACGCCGTCCCATTTGTTCCATTTGTATAGTCCTTGGTATGACTCGGCAGGGGTTTGAAATCATGACCTACCGATCTCAGGGCGGACACTCTAACCACAAGGCCACTGAGCAGGAACATGAATTCATTAATAATACATTTTTAAAAAAACTGCTGTTTGCCGTAAACACAGATCATGGCACGCGTACACCACCGCTCTCATGTGCCCGTTTGGCCATCAACAATTAATTGATTGAATCGATAAGGTTGTTTGTTTGTATTTTTTTTTTTTTTTTTGGTGCTTTGATTAATTGTTTATTGAGAGTAACTAAGAAAAAAAATATATAAAATCTGAACGGCATGGAGTAACTGGAACGTTAAATACACAAACATTAGTTTTCGTACGGAAACTAATGCACACGTATTTAACCAAGCAGAAAATGTGTTGTTTATTTCAACAATTTAATTTTAAAATACACATTGTGGCTGTCAAGTTTGTTCTTGATTAATCGAACAAACTACGGTATTTTCTGGACTATAAGGCACAATTTTTTTTTTTAAACTCAATAGTGCGCCTTATAACCCAATATGCCTAATGTAAGGAATAAGTTTGTTTTAGTATGACTTTGGTAAGCTATGAAGCCGCACCGCTTAAAGGATTGTTGGCGCATTAAACATATGAGTATTATTATGGTGTGTGTATAAGGTAAGACATATTATCTGGCGTTTTGTTTCACAATATTATGCAAAAACAACATTTCTTACATTCTGGTACCTGCCGATCTGTATTTGGGTTCTGCGTGAATCCTGAAAAATTGGGTGTATCTGCCTTTGTAGTCCATAGTTGATAAGCTTTCTCTCTATCTTGTTATGGGACATTCATGCTCCGCTGTTGCCATTTGTAATATAAAGTAGTGTAAAATTCTTACTTATATATTTCAGTAAACTCACGAAGAAAGCTCTAAAACATACCGGTGTAGTGAGTGTCAATTATTCACTCAAAGAACTTTAGTTATTAGAGTTCCCGTCAGACAGTTTTTCACGGGACACATTTCCGGTGTTGTTGTTTCCGGATGAGGCGATGCTGCGCCGTTTTTGATTGAAGTGAAGTCTGAATGTCTTTAAAACAGTTAGCCCCATCTTTTGATAGTTCTTCCACTCCCGTCCTTGCATGCTACACCGCTACGACAAAGATGACGGGGAGAAGACGCTTCTGAAGGTGAGCCACATAAATAAGACCGCCCACAAAACAGCGCATCCGGGAGCGATGGTCAGAAAGCGGCTTTAAAATTTTCTGTAAAACATCATCTAAGCAACATTTTGACCAAAGAACCGCCATCACATGTTATGCAGGCCACAGGGAAGTGTTTTTAATTTACAAAAAAAAAAACAATAGGTAGATGACTCCTTCAATGCGCCCTATAATCCAGTGCGCCAAATACACTATATGAAAAAACTTCTTTTTTTTAAATTACCATTCATCGGCAGTGCGCCTTATAATCCGGTCAGCCCCATGGTCCGGTAAATACGGCAATTAATGGATCACTTGATTACTAAAATTGTACATAGTAGGCTTTATTGTAGTGGCCATGGAGAAATTGCATACGTGTATTCAAAGTTCCAGGCACTCTATGCAGTCCGGAGTTTATACTTTTAAAATAGTTACACTCATGTAACGATTAATCGTTGCAACAGAATATAAATCAAATATTTTTTCTTACCGATTTAATTGATCAATCGTTGCAGACCTACATTAGAGTTTTTGTTTTCTTTATTTGTCGCATCGTCACAGTTGCACCAAGCATTTCCTCCAAGAGGCCAGAGTCAGATGGGGGAGCTAACGTACAGGATCCAGTAAAGCAGGCCACGAATCCCCAAGCCTCTTAGCTGCTGCTAGTAGTGTCCATCCCTGGTCACACAGAGGGCATCCCCAGATTAGTACTTCACGGACATGGATCTCATTTGCCCATATGGCCTCTTCTCATTGAGTTGATATAGGCTGTAATCCGCCTAGCCTTTACCCCTGACCTCAACATGTGGCAAACCACTTAGGAAAAGAGCGCACAAACCTTGCGACACATTTTATGGCAGCTTGACCGTAGAATCAAGAGAATAGAAGATGATTGTTAATGTATATTTGTGATCATCTTTTAGTTGATCTAAATCTAGTTCCCTATGTCTGTTACTCCTCACCAATGTATGACCCTAATATATGCTGTAGTCAACAGGATGGTAGGAAATGTCGTAATTACAATTGTTGTTCTGTTGACTCGTCGACTTGTTTAAAGCACAATCTATAAAGTAGAATTAATCCAATAAACCCTTGCAAATCTCAACAATCATTCCTCGAAATCACCCCATCCGATTTTCTCCCAGTCTTTCTCTACCTTTAAATTAACACAGCAAGTGCAGTGCTCAATGTCCTTAGAGGAATTTTAAAGAATGCTGTACATCTCCACTGCTGAGGTAAGCCAACAATGATTTAATGTCATCCAAATGTTGCTTAACAGTTTAATTTGAGGTCATTTCATTGGTGGAATTGTTGTTGTTTTTAAAGAACACTCATGGTAGAGCCATTAGGACTGTGATTCTTTGGGCATCACACGATTCAATTAGATTCTTGGGGGTAAAAATTCAGTTCAGAATCAATTCTCGATACAAAATGATTCTAGATTTGAAATAATTACGCTTTTAATGACATTGGGTGCCAGTTCTATGATTAACTACATTCCTCCATAAAATAGATAAAACAGCTCTGATACATTTGAAAATAAAACACCTTTTGTTTGACGTAATTCTTCCCAAACATGTACTAAAGTTGCTGGACAGGACATATTTAGTAGGGCTGGGTGTTTAAAAATCGATTTTTTATTTTTTTTAATCAATTAAGAATTATATTATTATAATATTATATTCTACAGTAATTATTTTAAACCTGGAAACAGCAGAGGAGAGAAGATAGTAAAAAAGAAGAAGCTTATCGACTACGGAATCCCACGGACTACAGTGGCGGACGTACGCAAATTTTCAGGAGTTACGTAGATCTCAAACACACATCGTGTACCAGAATGTAACAAAAGTTGGTTTTGCATAATATTGTGGAACAAAACGCCAGATAATATGTCTACTAATGGGTGCCGTTTTGCAATCCTTTATACACACACCATTGTAAAACTTGTATCTCTGACTACGGTCGCCGTAATGGGCCGAAAACCCATCAAGCGGTGCGGCTTCAAAGTCATACTAAAACATTTTGATGGATTTTTGAATACCGTGTGTAATGTTCTTTATTTTCAATGGAACATTTAAAGTTTTGGTGTTGTTTACTGACATCATATTGCAGTCTAGACGTATCTCTTATGTGTGAATACCATCTACTGGTCACACTTATCATTACACCATGTACCAAATAAAATTGCTTTTAGGTCGGTAAGCACAACCAGAATTATTCCGTACATTAGGTTTACCGGGTAATAAGGCGCGATGGCGATTTTTGAGAAAATGAAAGCATGTTAAGTGTGCTTTATAGTCTTTATAGTTTACGGAAAATCAGGGAGAAAACCAATTAAAAGAGATAAACCCTGAATGACTGTACATATACTGTACCACAGTACTATAAACCAGTACATCATACCCGGTATTGCAATTTATAAGTCTTCACAGTAACACAGTGCGATACTAGTACTGAAATACTGCAGCGCCCCTTATCAATACTTGTACTGACATTTTTAGTTGAAAGATCAGGGCGTAAACGCAACAATCTAAAAAAAGCATCCACCGCATTTCCACGTTTACAGCCAGAGCTTGTGTATTGACATCTAACGTTGAGGTGTGACTAGTGAAATACACATAATCCTATTTTAGCCTTTGTAAAGACTTCCCAATAGGTGCTGCCAGAAGGTGAATTTAGTTGATGGGATGAATTAGATTAGTGCACGGAAAGCTAATCTATCGAGATTTCACACGGCAGTGTCACTGTAAATGCTCTTAAGTTCCTGACACATCATGTTGAAGACAATACACACCTATACGGAGTCCACCTTGAGCCTTTTTGGAAATACTCTTACCTTAAAAATTTTTTTAAAAAAGGTAGTCCTCCTGTAACTTCAGTGTTACTCCCTATTGATGTATATTTGTTGACAAAACAATGTATTTTAATTCATTTTGGACTAAAAGGACCCGCCGAAGTGACGCAAATGAAATGCAATGTTATTGTTATGGGTTACGAGGTCATTTCACAGGGTTTAGCTGCTAATTAACTCACCCATACACACACACACATGCTGTATGCTCAACTGTTGTGATGATCCCATGCTGGGATCTAACATCTGGAAAAGACAGTCAATTTGCCCTTACTGTGTGTGGTTGTTTGTGTGTACGCATCATTGTGCCTCATAAAGAAGACAAACTTAACTTTCAACGCAAATGAGGTTAGAAATAAATGCATTACAAATATGACAAAAATCATGCATCCAGTGGCATTTTAGTTTTGCAACTTACTGCAATTAAAATGCCCTAAGATGTGTTTATTTAGCAGAGAAAATCGTATGTTTTTAAATAAGCATAAAAGTTGCAATGTATTTGAGTGGTGGTTTGGAGTGAGCCGCGGAGACCTTGGTTCATCCCACACACTTCATGTTGACAGATAAAAACTTTATTAACCAACCATCTCCCAGACAGGAGACAAACAGCCTGCACAAAACCAATGTGCGCTCGCATTAGAAAAACATTGCAATTAGAGGATGTGGTCCCCCCCCACTCGACTGGAAGGAGCAAGTAATAACGCAGCTTATTTGTGGTCTTGGAAGCAGCAATTATAAAGTGCTTGGAGAGTTGTTGTGCTTCTCCTCCTTGTTGTGACTGAGTAATGAGAGGCTGACTAAAATCTATGGCTCACAATCCTCAAGCCTTGTCTCCGCTCTGACCGTCACTACCTGCCTGTCGCTGCTCTCCAGCAGTGTTTTTCATCCACCATGCCGTGGCACACTAGTGTGCCGAGAAATACAGTCTGGTGTGCCATGGGAGATTATGTAATTTCACCTAATTGGGTTTAAAATATTTTTTGCAAACCAGTATTTATAATCCACAAATAATGTGCCATTGTTGAGTGTCTGCGCTGTCTAGACCTCAGCAGAGTAACCGTGTATTACTCTTCCATATCAGTAGGTGGCAGAAGGTAGCTAATTGCTTTGTAGATGTCGGAAACATGGTTTGTCGTGGTCACAATATGCGTGAGGAAGCGTGCAGGTAAAAAGGTATCTAACGCTTAAACCAAAAATAAACAAACAGGGCGAGTGCCGCTAAGAAAAGGCATTGAAGCTTAGGATTGGCTATGCAAAACAAAACTGAAACTGAACTTGCTGCAAAGTAAAGAAAAATAGAATGCTGGATGACAGCAAAGACTTACAGCGTATGGAGCAGACGGCATCCACAAAGTACATGCGTACAGGACATGTCAATCAACAATGTCCCCACAAAGAAGGATAGCGTCCACACAACTTAAATAGTCTTGATTGCCAAAACAAAGCAGGTGCAGGGAATAGCGTTTTAAGAAAGACATGAACCTGCGACAGGAAAATACCAACAAAACAGTAAAAGTGACCACAAGACAAGAACTAAAACACGACACAAAGGAAAACGTCAAAAACCTCAAAATAAGTCACGGCGGTTGTGACAGTATACACCTACTTTGAGACAAGAGCTATAGTGATGCATGGTTGGTTATGGTTTGAATACATATCCAACATTTGCGAAAACAACTTTTTATTGTCAATATCGACTGCTGAGTTTCTTTTTTCAATTATTTGTGCGGGTTGTGTGCCTCGGGATTTTTTCAATGACTAAAATGTGCCCTGGCTCGAAAAGTTTTAAAAACACTGCTCTAGAGAGTCCACGGTGACCTCTGACCTGTGTCAGCTGACTTATCAGCTCTAAAAAGTACTGAAGTCCCCTGTGTCTCGGGCAATTTGTGAGTCTTTAGAGGGGTTTACAGCCAAATGCAGTTTTGCACTCACTGTTGAAATTGAATGTGCTCAGTCTGATTTGATTGAATGACAATCTAACAATATCATTATTATTGAGGTTTAAGTTTGCAGTGACCAGATCACCTGCATTCCCAGTACCATAGTCCCTGCACGTGTGTGTAAATCCTCCTCAGAAGAAGACCGTGGGTACAAAGTGTGTTATCTCGTTATCTTTGAGCTTTCCCCCCGCCTCCTTGTTCCCTGCATGCTGTTCAGCCAGTATGTCGCCAATCACAGAGTTCACTTGTCAACGTGTACTCCCACACAAACCGCTTGTGTTGTTCAGACATCTACATGAGCATGGGTACGCTCAGCGGCAGCCCCTCAACATGTAGACACACTTACAGATACGCCCCTCCTTGATACGGACGCGCTCACACGTCGGTCTTCGCACGCTCCAATTTAAGGCCAAGTGTCAGGTGACACAAGTTTGGACGGAATAAAGAGTTATCTCGACTTAAGAGTTTCCCAACATATGAGTTTTTTTTAGATAAGAGCTGTCTTTAGACTGCAACTTCCCTGCTAAAAGTTCAGCTATGAGCCTGTCCACTGTAGGGTTGTATGGTACTAGTATAGTACTGCGATACTAATGAATCATAATCAGTACTATACCGCTTCTGAAAAGTACCGGTCTGCCACCACCCCTGCACCCCTGTCATGTTGTGTAATTGCTTGTTTTACGAGCAGAGGAGCATTATTGGTAGCACACACACAGACTACTTACAAGCAGTCACAGCGTGGAGACGGAAAATGGAGAACGGACGCATTTTGGCTTAAAAACTAACAATAAAGGTGAAGTTATAGCTCTGAAACACCCTCAGGAAGTGGTGCTCTAAGACATAGCTAGCTATCGGCTAAAGCCCAGCCCACGTCAGCAGTGGTTTAACTATTTCTAAATGACTAATCCTCGCTTCCATGGGGACAAATAAGGTAGGTCTCTTACAAGTATCACTACAGAACGAGGAATAGCTAAACATGCTTCACTACACACCGTAGCTCACCGGCATCAAAATGTAAACAAACACCATTGGTGGATCAACACCAAACATCCACTGTAATGATACCAATTACAGGAGCGTATCTACCCAATACTACTATGATTACGTCAATATGTTTTGGCATCACAAAATCTTCTTTTGTTTTTTTTATAATGTATATTATGTTTATAAACTCAGGAAATATGTCCCTTGACACATGAGGACTTTGAAAGTGACCAATGTATGACTCTGTACCGATTTGGTATCAGATTGTTACCCAAATTTGTGGTATCATCTAAAACTAATGTAAAGCATCCAAATAACAGAATAATAAATAGTTATTACATTGTAACAAAAGTGTAAAAATAATGTTAAAAGAGAATGTAATCAGATATTAACAGTAAATGAACAAGTAAATTAGATTTTCTACCAATTTTCCTTGTTAATTTTGACAAAATAATAGAATGGAAAATGACACAATATGTTACTGCGTACGTCAGCAGACTAAATTAGGAGCTTTTTTTTGTTTACTGGGGCAGCACGGTGGAGGAGGGGTTAGTGCGTCCGCCTCACAATACGAAGATCCTGAGTAGTTCTGGATTCAATCCCGGGCTCGGCATCTTTCTGTGTGGAGTTTACATGTCCTCTCCGTGACTGCGTGGGTTCCCTCCGGGTACTCCGGCCTCCTCCCACTTCCAAAGACATGCACCTGGGTATAGGTTGATTGGCAACACTAAATGGTCCATAGTGTGTGAAAGTGAGTGTGAATGTTGTCTGTCTATCTGTGTTGGCCCTGCGATGAGGTGGCGTCTTGTCCAGGGTGTACACCCCCTTCCGCCCGAGTGTAACTGAGATAGGCACCAGCGCTCCCCGCCACCCCAAAGGGAAAAAGCGGTAGAAAATAGATGGATGGTTGTTTGTTTACCTACTAATAAAAGACAAGTTGTCTTGAATGTTCACAATTGTATTTATGGACAAACTTGGAATTATAAACATATGTAGAATGTACCGTAATATTTTTTGTTAAAATAAAGCCAATAATGCAATTTTTTGTGTTCCCCTTTATTTAGAAAAGTATCAAAAAGTACCGAAAAGTATCTAATTAATTTTGGTACCAGTATCAAGATATTGGTATCGAGACCACACAAGTCCACTGCTTGTTGGCGTAAGATCCATTACCTTATAGCAGGGGTGCCCATTACGTCGATCGCGAGCTACCGGTCGACCGCGGGGTAAGTGGGGGGTCGGGGGGGATGCCAGGCTTTTAAAAAAATAGACCTAAAAATTAGCGATCATCAATCGTCACCAAGACGTCAGTTGATTGACATTCACGGCACCCGAGGGTCTTGTGAGATGACGCTGGCTGCTGCCAGATCATTATTAAGCGATCGCTCGGAAAGCTGGCGTGCACAAGCGCTTGTTCACGCCAGCTTTCCGAGACTCTTTATTTTGTTAGCGCAGGCAGCATGAAGCAGGACTCTTATTGTGAAGACAGGAAATGTGCAGTTGGTCTTTAGGCTTTTGACGGCAGGTACGGCGCTAGAGTCTGTTGAAATAAAAAGTTTTTATCGCCTTCCTCTCAGTAATTTTTTCATCATAACGATCTGGTAACAGCCAGCGTCATCTCACAAGACTTTCGGGAGCCGTGAATGTCAATCAAGCAAGCTACGGAATTTGCCGCCAATGTTTTTCTTGTAAAGTGTATGGAAGCTGGATAAAAAAGATGCCAAAAACCAACCACTTTTATGTGGTATTGTACAGAAAGGAGGACTTTTTTTCTCCTCCATTCGAAAATGTGGGCGTTATCATCACTACTGTCTGATTCCAATCAATGCAAGTCATCAGAATCAGGTAATACACCAACTTATATTATTGTCTTTATGAAAGAAAGACATCTATATGTGTTACACATGCTTGTATAATCATTAAACTCATTTAACGTCTTAACAAAAACGTCTCTTTCATAAATAAATAAATATAAATGATACATGTGAATGAGGTAGATCCCCTCGATTTGGTCAGTTGAAAAGTAGCTCGCCTGCAGAAAAAGTGTGGGCACCCCTGCCTTATAGCTACAGATCGACATGATTTTTTTCAATAATCGGAATAAAGAAATTGAAGAAGAAAATTATACTCATTGAATTTTGTACCATATTTTCGGACTACGAGGCACACTTAAAATCTTTTAAAAAACATCTTTATTGACAGTAGGCCGTTCTAATGTACATATTAATTCTGGTTGTGCTTTAGCAACCTCAAATATTTGGTGCAACGTGTAGTGATAAGTGTGACCGGTAGATGGCAGAAACACATAAGTGATACTTGTGGACTGCAAGTTGAAGCCTGCTCAATGACAGTGACACTGGCAAATACCGGTTAGCAAGCAACACCAAAACGTTGAAGTTTCTTTGAGAATATAGAACATTACACGTGGTGCTCAAATATCTGTCAAAATGTTTTAGTACAACCTTGGTAAGCTAGGAATCCACACCACTTGATGGATAGTCGGAGTGCAAACGGCTACATTAGTCAGACGTACTGCGCTTCAACAAACAGGTATTTTTATGGTATCTTTATAAGGACCTCAAAATGGTACCTGTTAGGAAACATTTTATCTAGTGTTTTGTTTCGCAGCATTGTGCAAAACCACCTTTTCTTACCTATTGCTACCCGCTGTTGTGTATTTGGGATCTGCATTCCAGGAAGTCCCGAAAATTTGCGTACCTCCGCTATTGTAGTCCGCGCCGTAGTCCATAAGCTCCTCCTTTTGCTATGGAAGAACTAATGACTACCGAGACAACAAAGATGCAGGCTTAAGATGCAGGCTTAAGATGCTGTCGAAATGGAGCCACATAAATAAGAGCGCCCACAAAACAGCGCATCAAGAAGAGACGGTCAGAAAGCAGCTAGAAGATGGTAAAACATAATACATGCAACATTTTGACCAAAGAACCACCATTACATGTTATGTAGACCACAAGGAAATGTTTTAAATGTGGAAAAAAAATCATAACATGACATGCTTATCGACAATGCGCCTTATAATCCGGTGCGCCCAATGGTCTGAAAAATACGGTTCTAGTAGTTTGAGGGGTAATCACTGTGATGATGTTGCCCCAACAGATTCCTCCCGGCTGCTGGGTCATTAGCTAGTTATGGCGCCTCTTTAATTGGAAATGCCTGTCCTGGACGTGTTCAGGGTGTTGTGGATAGTGACCATCCACATAGTGTCCTAATTTGGCCTTTTGGATGTCACCAGTAGATGCCTCAGGGCGATTCCTCTATTTGAAAGGGTAGAATTTGAGAGCTTCACCTTTTTTCAACTTACGATCACAATGATTTAGGTCTGCATATTCATTTGGGTCTGGGGATGGGTTTATATATTTACATATATTATTATTACCTTAATTTATAAAACTACAGCAGTTGTTCGTCGAACGTTCTATTGTATGTTTTTTTTTATACCATATGTCCTATCCAAAAGTTTGTTTACCGAGTGTCTGTAGTTATGAGCTCGGTCATAAAACCAATTACGCTCTTAAGTTAAAGTACTACTCTATACAGGGAATGAATGCATTAATTTGTCATACAATAAAGGTGTTTTTTTGTATTACTTGAATATTAAAATCACCTTTTCTTCAAGTGTTACAGTAGAGTTCATATACTCTTATACATACTTTTTTTTTTAATTGCGGGGTGTGTCGGTGGTACGTGTATAACTGTGTCAACTCTCTTAGTAGTTAAGCATTATACCAGCACAAAAACAACAAGGAACACAACATTTTTTGACTAAAATCCTAGTTTTTGCAACTTAACCCTGTCTTAGTTTTTTACAATTATTTTCCATTAAGGAAGGGACAAGCGGTAGAAAATTTATGGATGAAATTATACCATCAGATCATTTGGTGTTATTTCACAGCACCTATTCTCTATCTTGCCCTCCAAGTAAATGTGACGAGCTGACCCTGGCCTAAACAAAAGACAGAAGATTGCCAGGAGCAGAGTAAAAACGTGTGCCTTGCACTTTGTGTCGGGAACGCTTTGAGTGCTAAGTGAGGTTGGCACCAGCTGTTGGAGCCGAGTCTCGGAGAACTGGAGGGAAAGGAATTGTGTTTGGCACCGGGCACCTATCAGGCAGTAATTAGTATAGCTAACATCCCAGATGAAGGAGTCAAGTCTAGGTCAGTGTAAAAAACTTCAAGGGTCTTAACGGGTAAGGGTCGGAGGCCAAGCCGTGCACCCTCCCCTCCCTGAATATAAGCTCATGCCGGGTATGCTCAGATTTGCTGAGATCTGTATTGAACTTTGATCTTGAGGTGTCGCAGCCAGTCACATGTCAGGCTGGCTCCTATGGATCACTCTGGATGTGTTCACGTTAGATTGTCTGCGTAGTTCCTTTTCCAGACCTGCCCAACCAAACTAAGAGATGTGGCCTTATTTCCTTTGAGGCCTTTGACATAGATGTTACCTTAAAGCTTAAACCCTTGCTTGAGATTCCTGCCCTGCTCTGGCTCCAGGATCTATGTTGTCCGACAACACAGTCTGCTCCTGTCTCCAATCAACAGAAAGCTCCTTGTATTTACGAATTGTATCACACATGGCATCCAAATGGATTGTTTTGTAACACAATTTCTAGCAACCACACTCAAATCCCCACATAAATGGCAAGGTTGTTGTGATTGATCTGCGTAAATGTATGTATGTAAGGGTGGATGTGGGATCCAGGGTGCAGCCATTCCTGGTTCCTTAAAATGCTGCTAATCCTCTAATGCTACCATAATCTCTCCTAATACATTCAATATTAGTCGACAAATCAAATGATAATGAAGTGATATGAAAATGTTTCTTTCCAATGACAGGGTACACCGAGGATTTAACCAAGGGGTTTAATCACACTTGACACTCGCTTCATGTTGTTTTGACCACGGCCAAAGGTTTATGTTTTATGATGGCCTATAGCCCTTGAACATTGGAGGCTAAAGCCTCATCAACCTCTTGACACAGACCTGCATAGCTATATTAAGCTCGGATTTCAGCTGGTATTTACATATCCAGTATATTTGTATCTCTGCTACATTGTATGCATACTGAAATTGTTGTTTGAAGTAATATCTCTTGACTTTTGGCAAAATGTTCATGGGAAAAAAATTCCTCTACAATTTGATATCGTATATCGGTCCGATGACGGCAAAAAAGCAATTATCGAATGAAGTAGGATTGCAAAATCTCCGTGATATAGCGCGTTTGCTTTTGCAAAGCTTGACAGTTAGCATCTTGATATACTCCAAAAGGCACAGAAGGTTGGTCTTTTGTATTTTAGTCATGTAATTTACAAAAGGTTAACAAGGTAGGCAATGGGCTACTAGGAGCCAGCAGCTGCACAACAATTAAGCACACAATAATAACACACAATCTTTATATATGTAATAAGTGTACTTAATTGAACAATACTCAGGTCAAAAACACGACATTAGTCAATATAAACAACTATGAAATACAAACCCTGTTTCCATATGAGTTGGGAAATTGTGTTAGATGTAAATATGAACGGAATACAATGATTTGCAAATCATTTTCAACTCATATTCAGTTGAATATGCAACAAAGACAACATATTTGATGTAAGTGCAAGTTTAAACTCTACTATGCAAAGCCAAACCCATTTGTCAACAATATCCTGAAACGCCACCGGCTTGGCTGGGCCCGAGCTCACCTAAGATGGACTCATGCAAAGTAGGAAGGTGTTCTGTGGTCTGACGAGTCCACATTTCAAATTATATTTGGAAACAGAGGACGTGGTGTCCTCCAGAACAAAGAGGAAAATAACCATTCGGATTGTTACAGTAGCAAAGTTCAAAAACCAGCATCTGGGATGGTATGGGGGTGTATTAATGCCCAAGGCATTGGTAACTTACACGTCTGTGAAGGCAACATTAATGCTGAAAGGGCCATACAGGTTTTGGAACAACATATTTTGTCATCCAAGCAACGTTATCATGGACGCCCCTGCTTATTTCAGCAAGACAAGTGTTACAACAGCGTGGCTTCGTAAAAAAAGAGTGCGGGTACTTTCCTGGCCCGCCTGCAGTCCAGACCTGTCCCCCATAGAAAATGAGTGGCGCATTATGAAGCATAAAATATGACAGCGGAGACCCCGGACTGCTGAACGACTGAAGCTCTACATAAAACAAGAATGGAAAGGAATTCCACTTTCAAAGCTTAAAAATGAGTTTCCTCTGTTCCCAAACGTTTATTGAATGTTGTTAAAAGAAAAGGTGATGTTACACAGTGTTGAACATCCCCTTTCCCAACTACTTTGGCACGTATTTCAGCCATGAAATTCTAAGTTAATTATTATTTGCAAAAAAAAAAAAAGTTTATGAGTTTGAACATCAAATATCTTGTCTTTGTAGTGCATTCAATTGAATATGGGTTGAAAAGTATTTGGAAATCATTGTATTCCGTTTATATTTACATCTAACACACTTTCCCAACTCATATACAAACGGGGTTTGTAATTATAGTTGTGTTTTGCTTGATAAGTCTGCAAGGCGTAAGTGTATCAGAAAGTATCCTGTAACACATGTGTCCGCATCATTCACATTACTGCATCTGGATCTTAAATTCATGCATTTTTTTATTTGGAAGTGTCGCCAAAAACAAATATAAAGACAGCATGAATCCTTTCTCCCTGCCTTTGTTCTGAATAATTTAACTTGATCAAGCCTCTTTTTACATTCCACTCTACAAAATAATACAAGTACATACCACAATTCAGGCTGATATCGGATTAATATTTGTATCGGCCAATACTCAAAGCTCCAATATTGGTAACATATCACGAGACTATGATGGTGGCAGATTACTGTACATGATAATTATTCCCATGGGAGATGTATCCAAATCCGAGAAATTCATAAGTACGACTACCACTAATTCTAATTCTGATCCAATACATAATTGGAATCAGAGATGAGAGCTTTTGCTGGGGAAAAACAACAACAACAAGGTTGAACTGTGTGAACTTTGGTGTTTTTCATTTATCTTGACTGCTATTTGAGGTGATTTTCATTTGCTCAGTCTTGGCTTAGTTTATGCATCTTTTTATTTTTCCCAGCATAAACTAAGCCCTGGTTCACGAATGAGATTGGTTGCATATCGTTGCTCTCTAGGTTTGAACTTTCCACCAACTAAGCCTTTGTCTCCGCCCCCTCTCTTAATAAAACCCCTGGCCCACTCCCTACACCTGTCTTTGTACTCTTCCTCACCCCGTCCCCGTCCCACCTAGGAAATTATATTATGGTGTCGGGATCATCCTCACTGCCTTCCTCCATACTGTAATCCTATTTGCTCTGTCATGTGTTGGCGTTCACAGATGGTGTGTGTGTACAGAGAGGGTGGTCCATCACTAAAACACTCAACCCCCCTCCTGGATCACAGAGGTGGTGATATATGGATGATCGTAGTATTTTGGCTAAAGTTCACCTATTTGTCTGTCCCTTTTAACTTCTTCCCCCTATCCTGACATCCTTGTTCTCGCCATAATGAAAATGTCAAACTCTGTGACTGAATAGTTGTCCGCAGGGTTACGGGCAGGTGGCTTCAGCTCCCACTCATTGTTGAGTCGAGTGTGAGGGGGAGAGAAAGCTCAGGCGGGAGTGAGTTTTTGGCCGTTGTCCAATAGTTGGCGTCTCGGCGTCCATGTTTAGTTCCAGCTGAGTGCCCACAGTGGGCATCGCCGCACTGCCTTCATTTTGACCTCGCGACCGAGGACCACTGCCTGCCTGTTTCCAACACCCCTTTTCATTAATCCTTTTCTTCTGCGTCCTCCTCCGTGCTCTTTGTATTCCACAAATGGCTTCATAACAGCGAAAACAGAGATGTTTCTGCAGTCATCTGTCACGGCAATGAACCACTGGGTCGCTTTTTGGCCTTTGTACTCTACATATTTACAATTTGTTTCAAGGTTAATAAAACCCTTGCAGATTTATTATCCCCTCAAGATGCTGGATTTCTGAAGTCTCCAGTCACTATGAGGACAGTTTCACTTATGTATTAAGGACTAAAATATTTATAATAAGAGATATATATGTTTTGAAAGTACACACACACACACATACACACATATATATATATATATATATATATATATATATATATATATATATATATATATATATATATATATATATATATATATATATATGTATGTATGTATGTATGTATGTATATTATTATGTACAAACCCCGTTTCCATATGAGGTGGAAAATTGTGTAGATGTAAATAAAAACGGAATACAAGGATTTGCAAATCATTTTCAACCCATATTCAGTTGAATACGCTACAAAGACAACATATTTGATGTTCAAACTGATAAACATTTTTTTTTGGGCAAATAATCAGGAATGTTCATCAAACACTTATTAGGAACATCCCACAGGTGTGCAGGCTAATTGGGAACAGGTGGGTGCCGTCATACACACACACACATATATATATATATATATATATATATATATATATATATATATATATATATATATATGTATATATATGTATATATATATATATATATATATATATATATATATATATATATATATATATATATATACAATGTGTTAAGTGTGTATATGTGCCCGAACAATTCAAAGCGGGATTGTTAAATAACTCTGCTAACCACAAGCACAATAACACAAATATTGTTCAATCAACAGGATCCATCAAAGCTGAGCATTACCTATACAAAATGAGAGTTTAAAATACAGCTCTGTCTTTGTAGAATAATATCAGCATTATTAATATTACGCTTTGTATGGCACTCTCCAGAATACTTTGAAAATTTTGGAAGAAAATAAATATTTGCTAAGCTTACTAAGCGTAACAACATCCTTTTACAGTTGTTACAAACCCGAACGTAACCTTTCAAGCGAGTCAAATACCAAAGGAAACACAATCTGTTTAACATTCAACACTTCAGGAGAGCGGTGAGCCAAATTTGGTTTCATCTTGTCATCATGTCGTCATTAAGATAATGCGTTGAAGTTGTTAGTGACATTTGCTTGGTGTTTGTCTGACATTGCTTCGGTGTCACCTGTGAAAGACAAAATACAAACTTTCAGAGCGCAGAAGTATTTGTCTCGTTCACTTCCAAGCAAACCAGTAAAGTCCTTGCATATTTAGTCGTCAAAAAGACTATTTTTTACTTTGTCAAACAGAAGACAAATCAGTATTGTCCTTCAAATGTTTTTCAATGACTAAATTAATTTTAGTCATTGTTACATTCTTAAAGAATAACATTATTACAACTTGCAATAATACAACATCTCTGTGCTTTGATTCATATTTTTATTCAGTGTTTCTTCAAGTTCTGATTAAAAATAATCCTGCCTGATGTGTCCACGTATTATGAAAATGCAAATGTTTTAAAGGGGCTTTGACCTTTCCTGCACATGTAAAGGTAAATGTGTATCTGTTAAAAACTGAGCTTTAGAAAAACGTTTGTGTGACTTTGAATGAGTAAACTGATTTGAATGCCACCTAACACTCAATAAATGTGCAACATTATCCATATTTATCACAAACGTATTCCGAGCCCCTTTCTGCTCCGTCACTGATAAGAATGCAACGGCAAATTTCACTAAACATTTGTAATGTCCCCCGTGGAATGTTAGAGGTGGTCTTGTAAGGCAAATGTACTTGATTCAAATGATTGAAATTATGATGAATGCGGATCCATTGATTTTATTTCCTATGAATTTGTGACAATACAAAACATGCATCAAATTATTTTAAAGTTTTAACAGATTGTTTAATGTTGAGGCCTCCAAATAAATCCTGCTGAGGGCCCCTTTTTAGCCAAGGGCGGCCTTGGGCGTTAAACTGTAACGCTGCTTTTTCAGGCGTCTGATTGGCCAATGCATAACAGTCGGTGAATGTGTCTGCATAAGGACAGTAAAAAAAAAATCCAACTCCACTCGAGTGGATGGAGATTTTTTTCATTTAATTTAAATTGCGTGCTTGTGTGGACAAGGCCTTAGAAGAAAGTGGGCTTGATGCCAACATGGTGAGGATGAAATGGGATTGGGCTGGCAAATGCATGCAGCTATGCTTAGTTTGGTATCATAATTCCTGTACGAAACATGAAATCCGGTATCCTATAGGAAATATTTGAATTTGAATAGCTACTCAGTAGAACAAGGTTAGAGGTGAAGTTGTTTTTGGATGGTCGCTGGGTCGTCAGAAAACAAGAGTTGTTCCGTAAAAAAGGTATCAGGTCTAGCTTAAATATTGACAAGATCAGGGGTCAGGCGACTGAGCGACACAAGTTTAAAATAAACAGTGTGAGAGGCACAGTGCAAAAGTTGTTATAAACACGCACATTTTAAAACAATTATTTTGGGAGCGAGTAAGAAGTTATGTTATGATCTTAATGACACATTAATTTATAAGTCTTTGTTTTGGGAAATATCTATACACTTATATTCCACATTGACTAGATCCGTTCCTACTCCAGTTTATGATGGAGAATATCATTCACGTTTACAGTACTAACTGGAATTATTGTACCTTCTTAGCCTCTCTACATTTTAACTTTTAGAGTTGGTTTATTGTACCTGAAACTGACATTTTTTTTTTAACACAGAAAAACAATATTAAATAAAGTCTATTCATATGTATATACATATATAATTGTTCATTTGCACAAAGCGTTCTTGCTAATTAAGTGAATTGTTTTATTGGTTTACAATTTACTATATGTATTTTATGGTTGCCAAATGATTCAAATATTTAATCACCTTAATCACATGTTGTTTGTAGTGAACTTTTAATTAATCATACATAAATGAAAATGTTCAACTTTATTTGTTTATATTGTATATTTGAGTTGTATTTTCTTATTTTTTCTCAAAACAAATTAAAAAAATAAATACCGTATTTTTCGGACTATAAGTCGCAGTTTTTTTCATAGTTTGGCCAGGGTTGCGACTTATACTCAGGAGCGACTTATGTTTGAAATTATTTACACATTACCGTAAAATATCAAATAATATTATTTAGTTCATTCACGTAAGAGACTGGACGTATTAGATTTCATTGGATTTAGCGATTAGGAGTGACAGTTATTTTGGTAAACGTATAGTTTGTTCTATATGTTATAGTTATTTGAATGACTCTTACCATAATATGTTACGTTAACATACCAGGCACCTTCTCAGTTGGTTATTTATGCTTCATATAACGTCCACTTATTCAGCCTGTTGTTTACTATTCTTTATTTATTTTAAATTGCCTTTCAAATGTCTATTCTTGGTGTTGGGTTTTATCAAATAAATTTCCCCCAAAAATGCGACTTATACTCACTCCATTGCGACTTATACTCCAAAAAATACGGTAGCTGTCCCATTCTATAGCTGTTGTTGTCATACAACATGTACCTTGTATTGTTGGTCTACTACATTTTATTTATTATTTCTTCTTAATTTTTGTGCCTTTGAGAGTGTTTCTAGTTATTATTTCCTTTCCTCTTTTAATTAAGCCACGGTGTCAAACAATTTCCCCTGAGGCTCAATTAGGTTTGTCTAAGTCTAAGTCTTTAATAAGTGTACCCTCATCAGATCATTTTCAACATTTAATACTATCAACATGGGACTTGACAATTTGTTTGCTTAGTCAAATTTTTGTTTATTAAACATTAAGCTGTGTTAAACAGCCCAACACAAAATGGATACAAACTCTTACAGACACACACTCTCATACACAAACATATATACTCTTGCACTCTTCTGACAAAGGCTCATTTGAAAAGCAAACCTACTGTCAATGTGCGTGTCAGCTGAGGGCACTGCCTCAGTCTTCATGAAGAGTCGGGACATGCGACTGTTGAGGGCGGTCCGTCGTACGCCACAATATTGATCAATAGCAAAATTAGGGCCATTTAGACACAATTGGCATTTGTTACGGAAAGTTTGTTGATTGTAGGCTTTCCAACAAGATCTGCCTCTGTTAGGGGTTGTTGGGATTCTCTGCATTGCCTCCAGTAATGACTCAACTCGCATTGTATACGTCATAGTATATACCCCAGAGTTGGAGTAAAAGTATATTTCCTCTCCGGTATATCAGAAGGTAGGCAGTTGGTATATTTTAGGCTGTACACATTCACACCTCTTGCTTTCTGACCCTTGCTCTAACTCTGTTTTGTCATTTAGGCTCTTCTGTGAGTGTAATGCATCCAGCAGGCCTGCTTTAGGATGATGTCATTTGGGCTAAAGGCTGTGCAAACAATGTTTTGACCTTGGTTTTAGATTTGTCAATAGGGGTCGGGTTTAAGAACAGAGGAGAGGATTGTGCTCCATCCAGAGCAGCATTGCAGCAAGTTGACTGACTTTTGGTGTATATTTGACTCAAGCTGTTCTGATAATCATCTCCTTCTTTGACACAGCTATCCACTCTCCTCATGATCTTTTTACTTGTTTAAATTATTTTTTATTACCCCACACTAATGGGTTTTTTTTGTGTCCGCTTGCACCTTCTGGCCATTGCGCTATTATTCTGTTATGCTCCTCTTCACCAGCACAAGTAAACACTGGCTGACAGCCCAGACTTCACAGCGCTATTGATCTGGTTTGGTCATGTCTCTGTTAGGGTGATGACCCCCAGGTCTTGTATGCCGCATTGGGATAGGTTCATAATAGTTGACCATCAGGTCAAACTATCGCAAACACCTGTTGTCTACCAGACCTGCAGGTGTAGAATTCAAAATCAGTGTGCTCCACAGACAGAATAAGAAGTAGAACACGGTAGGGCTGGGCAATATGAACCAAAACTGATACCGTGGTATTTTTTATCCGAGTGGCGATATACGTTACATGTGCAAAGTGATTGAGGTTTCCTAAGTGTTTTATGGCTGGATAATGAATACCCTGTAATGTCTTCTGATCATGTTTTGTTTAGTTATGTTCTGTTTTGCTTAAAACTCCATTGTTTCCTGTTTTTGCACTTCCTTGTTTGTTTTGTTTCCATGACTACCCATTAGTTTTCACCTGTCCTCATGTCACGCACCTGTCTCACGTTTTGCACTCGCACACCTGTTACTAATCATGTTTATTATTTAAAGCAAAAGTTGCCAGGAAGTCACCCTGGCGACTTTACCTTTACTCGTGTCATGCCATGTTACCTCCACTCTGCTTCATGTCATGTTTACGATTCACGCTGCTTGTTTAATAGTTCCATGCCAAGTAAGTTTTTGTTAATTCTTCATAGTTTCTGCCTTTGTTTCTTTAGTCAACTTTGTTCTGCGCCATTGTATGCGCCTTTTGTTTGCTTTTTTTTTTAAGTTATAGTGTTAAAATAGAATATGTCTTTACCTTCACGCCTTGCCCGCTCCAACTTTCCTTTGCCTTCCGGAAAAAAAAACCCCAAGTCCACGTTCTGACATACTCCGAGTACTCAGATTATTTTTGGTGTAAGTAGCAACGTAACGTGTTGTTTATTCTTATAGAGTAATTAGTAAGCCGTTACAATGTTAAGGCAGTTTTTGTTCATTTTGTTCATTAACGTTTGGTTTATAGCCTCACACTTTTGCGTGATAGATGGAACTCCTACTCGCTCACTGCGAAGAAAGCCGCTAGCTGTTCAGTTTGAAACTACTTTTCTTCCGGCCGCTATTCTACTGTCGGTTAGTCCACACGAGCTATGGAAAGAGGCACTTTCTAGCCTAGGACGGGCTAAACATGTGACACACAGAGCCAACAGCAGTAAATATCTATGGATAGCTCCTGTGCTAAATCGTTAACAGAAGTGAACAACATAAACAGATAATAAAGTGATAAAGTCGCGACAAGTAAAAGTATAAGTTCTCAAGCAAATTGCTTTATGTGTAAATAAAGCTCTAGTCACTCACCAATAAATGCAGTTGCTCACCAAAGCATTGCATCACTCGGGAGTTCAGAAGTCAGCACAAAAGCCTGTATATTCTTTTGAAAAGTTTGTTGTGTGCGTCATTGTGCGTCAAAGAAGCCTGCGTAAACACAGAAGGTGTGGGGTTGAAAGCCCTATGCTTCGCTAGCTGTATGTCGGTATTATCTAAAATATATACTGCTTAGTAAAATATACCAGTATTGTTTGTTTGTTTAGTATTTCTTTGGTCAGTGGTAAACAAAAAACAAATAGTTTTACATTCATGAATTCATAAATTCATAATTTTACAGACCGTAAGGATTTAGGCTGAAGTTGAACACTAATTTCGCATAACCCTGTAAACAATCTCAAATACAAGATGTAGTAAAACCACGAGACATCGGGCTCTGATCTTGAGTGTCATAAATATGTGAAATTTCCTTTACACAACATATTATAAATACACCTTGTACACAGCATAAACACTGTTCAAAAATATACACAGTAAAGACAGACGAACAGTTGTGAAATATCTCTGTTCACATGTTAGTTAAACATTTGTACCAATAATATGCTATGTACAAACACTTATACTTCCATTATTTTTTATTGTTCCACTTTTAGTTTTGTAACAAACATTGATCATAGTATTAACTACAGGTGTTGATTCAAGAGCGATATATTTTTCTAAGCCATTGCTCTTAAAAATATTTTTAAATGTGTGAATAGATCTGGAACATTTGAAGGCATCATCCAGGCTGTTCCACAGATAAACCCACCCGACAAAAACACATCTCGTTTTTTAAGCTGGTTCTTATGTTTGCTTTCTGAAAGACAGATGAACCTCTAAGGTCATAGGGACTATCCCTGGATTTGAACCTCTCTTGTAGACACCGAGGCAGCATGCAGTTATGAGGTTTATACGTCACAATAGCAGTGTTGAGGTCAACAATATTTACTATGATACCAGTATACAGTCAAGCCCAAGAACACAGTTTGTCAACAACCTCCACAATAACATTATTTTCTCTTTACACCATGTGTAAGAAATGAGAGCATGTTCAAGCAGTTAACTGGCACCCTATGAATGCTTAAGCACTGAGCAATGTTCATAAGCCAGGTGTGCAATGGCTCATACTGTGAAGGAGTTTTTTTTTTTAAAGGGTTCCTCTTGATTGGCGGATTACGGTCAAGACTTGAGTTTACAACCAAATGACTAAAATGGAAAGATTGTTTAACCAAAATCTACTGGTTTCTTTTGGAAGTAGCCAATGGCAACGCATACCAGAAAGGCTGAAAGTACAGTAGTACCCAGTGGCGGTCCGAAAGTGATGTCCGACTTCTATGATTACCACTCAAAATACCATCTTATATGTCCCTACATGAATTTTGCTGGAGAAATACGCTACAGGAACACATTTATGCACTACTGCGCATTGAACCACCTCAACAATGTACAAAACAAGTTATTTTCTGGCGCACTTAAAAATCAATAAACCCGCATCAGCAATTAAAAATATCTTATGTGGTACTGTCAAAATTAAAATAGCAAAAAACATATTCAACGTGAAAAAATTTAAAAATAAAATATTTGAACACACAATTTGTAGCTCCCATTAGACATCGAATAGCCCCTCTTAGTCGTTTGATTCGAGTGGAAATGGTGGGCATTTCCCTATTTCATCGCCAACATCTTCTCACAAGATGTAGTTTCTCTTTAAATATCTTTCTTGAAAATGACCTTGCAAATCAATCAATCAATCAATCAATGTTTACTTATATAGCCCTAAATCACTAGTGTCTCAAAGGGCTGCACAAACCACTACGACATCCTCGGTAGGCCCACATAAGGGCAAGGAAAACTCACACCCAGTGGGACATCGGTGACAATAATGACCCAGTGGGATGTCGGTGACAATGATGACTATGAGAACATGATACTGTGAAAGATCAATCCATAATGGATCCAACACAGTCGCGAGAGTCCAGTCCAAAGCGGATCCAACACAGCAGCGAGAGTCCCGTTCACAGCGGAGCCAACAGGAAACCATCCCAAGAGGAGGCTGATCAGCAGCGCAGAGATGTCCCCAGCCGATACACAGGCGAGCAGTACATGGCCACCGGATCGGACCGGACTCCCTCCACAAAGGAGAGTGGGACATAGAAGAAAAAGAAAACAAACGGCAGATCAACTGGTCTGAAAAGGGAGTCTATTTAAAGGCTAGAGCATACAAATGAGTTTTAAGGAGAGACTTAAATGCTTCTACTGAGGTAGCATCTCGAACTGTTACCGGGAGGGCATTCCAGAGTACTGGAGCCCGAAATGAAAAAGCTCTACAGCCCGCAGACTTTTTTTGGGCTTTGGGGATCACTAATAAGCCGGAGTCCTTTGAACGCAGATTTCTTGCCGGGACATATGGTACAATACAATCGGCAAGATAGGATGGAGCTAGACCGTGTAGTATTTTATACGTAAGTAGTAAAACCTTAAAGTCACATCTTAAGTGCACAGGAAGCCAGTGCAGGTGAGCCAGTACAGGCGTAATGTGATCAAACGTTCTTGTTCTTGTCAAAATTCTAGCAGCCGCATTTTGTACCAACTGTAATCTTTTAATGCTAGACATGGGGAGACCCGAAAATAATACGTTACAGTAGTCGAGGCGAGACGTAACAAACGCATGGATAATGATCTCAGCGTCTTTAGTGGACAGAATGGAGCGAATTTTAGCGATATTGCGGAGATGAAAGAAGGCCGTTTTAGTAACGCTTTTAATGTGTGACTCAAAGGAGAGAGTTGGGTCGAAGATAATACCCAGATTCTTTACCGTGTCGCCTTGTTTAATTGTTTGGTTGTCAAATGTTAGAGTTGTATTATTAAATAGAGTTCGGTGTCTAGCAGGACCGATAATCAGCATTTCCGTTTTTTTGGCGTTGAGTTGCAAAAAGTTAGCGGACATCCATTGTTTAATTTCATTAAGACACGCTTCCAACTGACTACAATCCGGCGTGTTGGTCAGCTTTAGGGGCATGTAGAGTTGGGTGTCATCAGCATAACAGTGAAAGCTAACACCGTATTTGCGTATGATGTCACCTAGCGGCAGCATGTAGATGCTGAAGAGTGCAGGGCCAAGGACCGAACCCTGGGGAACTCCACACGTTACCTTAACGTAGTCCGAGGTCACATTGTTATGGGAGACACACTGCATCCTATCAGTAAGATAAGAGTTAAACCAAGACAGGGCTAAGTCTGACATACCAATTCGTGTTTTGATACGTTCTAATAAAATATTATGATCGACAGTATCGAAAGCAGCGCTAAGATCGAGGAGCAGCAACATAGATGACGCATCAGAATCCATCGTTAGCAATAGATCATTAGTCATTTTTGCGAGGGCTGTCTCCGTGGAGTGATTTGCCCTGAAACCGGATTGAAAGGTTTCACATAGATTGTTAGACGCTAAGTGTTCATTTAACTGCTCCGCAACAATTTTTTCAAGGATTTTTGAAATAAAGGGAAGGTGAGACACCGGTCGGTAGTTTACCATGAGGTCAGGATCGAGGTTAGGTCTTTTAAGAAGAGGATGAATAACCGCTTTTTTGAATGCTAGGGGAACAGTGCCCGAGGGAAGTGATAAGTTTATAATATTTAGCACTGATGGACCTAATAATACAAAGAGCTCCTTGATCAGTTTCCCAGGAAGAGGGTCAAGTAAACATGTTGTCTGTTTTATTCCATTTACACGTTGTAACAATTCCTCTAATGTTATTTCCTCAAAACGAGAGAAACTATTTTGGAGGGCAGTATCCGCCGTATATACAATCGTGTCAGTGTTAATAGAACCCCGTTGTAGCTGGGACGCATTGTCTTTAATCTCCTTTCTAATGACTTCAATTTTCTTACTAAAGAATTGCATAAAGTCATCAGCTGAGTGGGTGGAGCTACTGGAAGGAGTCCCTTGTTGGGTTAGCGATGCTACCGTACTAAACAAAAATTTAGGATCGTTTTTATTACGGTGGATGAGATTTGAGTAATATTTAGCTTTAGCTAAGGTAAGCATGCGTTTATAAGTTATTAAACCATCACTAAATGCTTGATGGTGCACCTCAAGTTTAGTCGTGCGCCATTTGCGTTCCAGCTTTCTGCATAATAATTTCTGAGCTCTAGTTTCTTCTGTAAACCACGGGGTGCGCTTTTTTGGAGCCTTTTTTAACTTTAGCGGTGCTATGTTATCAATGGTTTCGCGCAGGGCGTCGTTAAAGTTGTTAGTGAGGTTATCAATAGAGCCCACATACTTTGGGAATGGTGCCATTACCGAGGGCAGTAGGTCAGCAAGAGTTGTCGTTGTGGCCGTATTAATGTTGCGGCTGCTATAGCAGTTATTATTATTATTAGTTTGACGAACATGCGTCCGAACCTCGAATTTTATAAGGTAATGATCGGACAATACTTTAGTATACGGGAGTATCGTAACTTTGGAAGCGGTGATACCCCTGACAAGCACTAGGTCTATGGTATTACCGTTGCGATGCGTGGGTTCATTTATTATTTGTGTGAGACCACAGCTATCAATTATAGTCTGGAGCGCTACGCACGGTGGGTCCGATGGGGTATTCATATGGTTATTAAAGTCCCCCATTATGATTATATTATCGGCGTGTGTCACTAGATCAGCAACGAACTCTGAGAATTCATTGATAAAGTCCGAACAGGGCCCTGGGGGCGGTAGATAACAGCCAGGTGTAGAGGCAGCGGTGTGACAGACCTCATAGTAAGCACCTCAAACGATTTATATTTATTATTTATGTTAGGACTAAGGTTAAAGTTTTCGTTGTATATTAGTGCGACCCCCCCACCCCTTTTAAGCGGACGGGCAATATGCGCATGTGTAAAGTTAGGAGGACATGCCTCATTTAGCGCAAAAAAGTCGTTTGGTTTAAGCCAGGTTTCACTGAGACCGATGACGTTAAGATTGTTGTCTCTGATAATATCATTAACTAACAACGTTTTGGGAGACAATGATCTTATGTTTAAAAAACCTATATTATAGGTAGTGGGCTGTTTTAGGGAATTTTTGATCAAATTATCCGTAGTAGCAATATTAATAATGTTGTGTTTATTATGCCCAGTGCATTTAGTATAGTTACGACCATATCTAGGAATTGATACGACAGGAATGTTCCGATTGTTTGATTGTTGCTTTGATAAACTGCACACATCATGGTTAGCCTCCTCAGTAACGGGGATTTTCCGATTGTTTGTTTGTTGCTTTGATAAACTGCACGCATCATAGTTAGCCACCTCAGTAACACACATGTCCAACTCTGAAACACTCAAAGCAGAAAAATCTTGTTCTAATTTAACTGACTCCTTACCCAGACCAGTAGTCTCGCATCCTTTATTTAAATCCGTCTTCAGGGTGGAGGGAAGTGGTGTTCTGTGGGGATTAGCCTTCTGCTTTGTTTTTAGCCCCGCTCGACATCCGCGTTTCCGATCACACCGCTGGCGTCTGCTCCGTAGACGGCCCCCGCTGCTACTAGACTCCCCTGCTTCACAGGCCGCTGGATGTAGCCGCCGACGTATTCCCATGCTAGTTAGCACGGTTAGCACGCACGCGTCTATCAGTCCAAAACGGCCCGATATGTCCATATCCAGAAGTGTCTGGCGGTCGTACGTGATCACGGAGTGACCACGATGCGAGCCAGCCATGTAAATGTATATCTGCCACCTGATCAACGTTTTGTTGTCCTTCTTTGTGGGTCAACACTTCCCGCTTCCGGCTAAATTGCAACTTGTGATTGGATACTCACTTTGGAATGACAAGTGAGTATCCAATCACATTCTCGTTAACATCAGGCTACCTAAAAAGGCTACTGTCAACAACTTGTGATTTGATTGGCTATCGCAACTTTCTTATTATCAACTGTATGTGTTCTCAAATTCACCCGCTAATGGTCCCGGTGAGTATCCAATCACAGGATGCATAAATGTCATGTTCAACTTGAGGCCATCTAAACGGCATTACTGACAACAACTCGTGATCTGATTGGCTATCGCAACTGTCTATCAACTGTATGTGCCCGTTCACTTACAGTGCATAGACGCCTGCATTGTTGATTCTGAAGGCCCCGGGCAGATTTCATACAGCATGGCAACATAAGCTTGCTGAATTCTGATTGGATACAAACTCTAACCTAAACACAACTTCCCTGGAAATAGCATAATATGACATGAAGAGCATATGAATAATTTTAGATATTTAGGGAAAGTAAATAAAAAAATACTTGTATATTTAATTATGATCATGATTTCTGGTTATGTTTGGCTAGTAGAGAAAGTTTTGTTGGCCCTGACAGCCCACCACTGGTAGTACCTCAATTTAAGAGCTCAATTAGTTCCATGACCTTCAGGCTTGGCCAGGAAAACTGCCTAAGTAACGCCTTTGGAGGATGTTGCCATATTCGGCGGGAAGGCTATACAAGGTGGACCTTCCAGCGGTTGGAAACCAAAGTCATGTCTATTTTTAGCTTGAAGCTATTGCTAGAGAGGTAAACTGGCAGTTTTTGAGGCAGATATTACAAGGTTCATAGTGACATTCTCTATGACTAATAGTGGTGGGGAGGCTCAAAACTCATATTTGTGCACACAACTTAGATAAATCATATTAAGATTTTTTCCTATATTCAAAACCCTTCTTGTAGTCTGCAAAACATTTAATGGTAGCTCTTTGGTCAAAATGTTTGTTTTACAGACGGTTTTTGAACCGCTTTCTGGCCGTCTCTTCAGGTTGCGCCGTTTTGTAGGCGGTCTTACAGTATTTCAAGGCCTCACTTCGACAGCATCTTTTCCCCACAATCTTTATTGGAGTTTTGAGCACTTCTGTAGCCAGATTAAGTTCAAACTCTACAGCTTGTTTCGCGAAAGTATGAAAAAAGGCAAGATTTTTTTATAAATATCTGTGCAATGCCTCCATGTCTAACACAGATACCAAAGACACAACGGGTACCAATAGGTAAGAAAAGTTGATTTTCCATAATAGGACCCCTTTAAAATATACCAAAAAACCTCGAGAGCACTCATAAAATAAGTTCCATTACCAGTGTATTGGATTTGTTAATGTAGGCTAAAGTTGTTAGCAGCATGCATGAATACATCCAAACTACACACACAATCGCATCCATTCTTGCACTCTTAGAGGCTGAGAATCACAACAGCTTCTCAGTGACCAGATCAAATTAGAAGTCTTATCCCACTACAGATTTGAGAATACACACATTTGTTGCACGACGTTGTGTATGCGCAACGTTTCGCAGATGGGCAGCAATTAATCAGAGAAGTAACTGTGAAGTAGTTTGCCATTAACCCACAAAGCTCCGAGGCATGCTAATTGAATCAGAAAATTAGTGACAGCTCTGTACTGAGCTATAATAGGCTAGCTATTGCTTGTAGCAGGTGCCAGCCCACTCAGCTGTGGAATAAGGTATTTAAGTCGCATTAGCAACAGTAAAAATATTCCCTGAAATGGAACAGTTAGATTTTCTGCCTGCTTTCATAGGCTAAGTCAGCAGGAAGAGTGACACAGTCAGCCAGCATTTCTGCTTTTGCACAAACACGTTAAGCCTGACAGTGGAAAAAAAATATCAAACTCTGCAAAGAGTTGATTCATTGAAAAAAAAATGTGAATAGCGTATCATCAGAGGTGGGTATAGATGCCAAATATTACTTTATGCAGTAATTATCGATTAATATAATGATGGTATGAATAAATGTATAGTGATCGGACTGGTGACACAGTATATGTAGCGTGTTAATACCCACCTTTGCGTAGCATTGATGAAATATTTAATTGGTTTGATTTCATATTTAGGTGCGGCTTCACGGTAGGAGAGGGGTTAGTGCATCTTCCTCACAATTCGAAGGTCCTAAGTAGTCAGGGTTCAATCCCAGGCTCGGGATCTTTCTGTGTGGAGTTTGCATGTCCTCCCCGTGAATGTGTGGGTTCCCTCCGTGTACTCCGACTTCCTCCCACTTCCAAAGACATGCACCTGGGGATAGGTTGATTGGCAACACTAAATATGTCCATCCATCCATTTTCTACCGCTTGTCCCTTTTGAGGTCGTGGAGGGATCTTGAGCCTATCTCAGCCCCATTCGGGCGGAAGGCGAGGTACACCCTGGGATATATATATTTATATGTACAAACCCCATTTCCATTAGAGTTGGGAAGTTGTGTTAGATGTAAACATAAACGGAATACAGTGATTTGCAAATCCTTTTCAACCCATATTCAGTTGAATATGATACAAAGAGAACATATTTGATGTTCAAACTGATAAACATTTTTTTTTGCAAATAATCATTACTTTTAGAATTTGATGCCAGCAACACGTGACAAAGAAGTTGGGAAAGGTGGCAATAAATACTGATAAAGTTGAGGAATGCTGCAGGCTAGTTGGGAAAAGGTGGGTGCCATGATTGGGTACACAAACAGCTTCCCAAAAAATGCTCAGTCTTTCACAAATCCACAACTGCGTGAGCAAATAGTCAAACAGTTTAATTGCAAGAAATTTAGGGATTTCAACATCTACGCTCCATAATATCATCAAAAGGTTCAGAGAATCTGGAGAAATCACTCCATGTAAGCGGCATGGCCGGAAACCAACACTAAATGACCGTGACCTTCGATCCATCAAACGACACTGTATCAAAAACCAACATCAATCTCTAAAGGATATCACCACATGGGCTCAGGAACACTTCAAAAAACCACTGTCACTAAATACAGTTTGTCGCTACAGCTGTAAGTGCAAGTTAAAGCTCTACTATGCAAAGTGAAAGCCATTTATCAACAACATCCAGAAACGCTGCTGGCTTCTCTGGGCCCGAGATCATCTAAGATGGACTGATGCAAAGTGAAAAAGTGTTCTGTAGTCTCACGAGTCCACATTTCAAATATTTTTGGGAAATATTGGACATTGTGTCATCCGGACCAAAGGGGCAGCAAACCATCCAGACTGTTATCGACGCAAAGTTCAAAAGCCAGCATCTGTGATGGTATGGGGGTGCATTAGTGCCCAAGGCATGGGTCACTTACACATCTGTGAAGGCACCATTAATGCTGAAAGGTACATACAGCTTTTTGAACAACATGTGCTGCCATCTAAGCGCTGTCTTTTTCATGGATGCCCCTGCTTATTTCAGCAAGACAATGCCAAGCCACATTCAGCACGTGTTACAACAGCGTGGCTTCTTAAAAAAAGAGTGCGGGTACTTTCCTGGCCAGCTTGCAGTCCAGACCTGTCTCCCATCGAATATGTGTGGCGCATTATGAAGCGTAAAATAGGACAGCGGAGACCCCGGACTGTTGAAAGACTGAAGCTCTACATGAAACAAGAATAGGGAAGAATTCCACTTTCAAAACTTTAACAATTAGTTTCCTCAGTTCCCAAATGTTTATTGAGTGTTGTTAAAAGGAAAGGTGATGTAACACAGTGGTGAACATGCCCTTTCCCAACTACTTTGGCACGTGTTGCAGCCATAAAAATCTAAGTTGATTATTATTTGCAAAAAAAAACAAAGTTCATCAGTTTGAACATCAAATATCTTTTCTTTGTAGAGCATTCAATTGAATATGGGTTGAAAAGGATTTGCAAATCATTCTATTCCGTTTATATTTACATCTAACACAATTTCCCAACTCAAATGGAAACGGGGTTTGTATATATATATATATATATATATATATATATATATATATATATATATATATATATATATATATATATGTGCATGCATGCTTTGGAGCCCCTGCCTCGAAAGAAAATAATGTTTGCCTTGGTTCCCTTCTAACTTGCCTTGGTGCCCCAAAATATGAGCCCTCCTTTAAAGCAACACTTGCTTTGACCTTAAAAAGTTAAAGTTCGGGGCCTGTGATAGTAAATATTTTTCCGCCACCTCGCTACTGCCGTCTCTCTTCTCAAGTCTCCCCAGGGCTCGTAATTGATGGCATCGCTTTCAGACACAACATGAGAAAGTGCTGAGAAATTAAAAATTGATCACTTTTGAGCACGGGGACTCTGCGTACGTTCTTCTTTTAGGGGCCTCCATAAAGTTAGAGGTACTGGGAGCCTAGTGAGGAAGCATGACAGAGAGAGTTGTGCAAAGGAAGACAATTCCCCTGGCAGAGAGTGTTGTGCTCAGTTGTTTTGAGTTGAGAACATACTGTACTGTGTGCCACAATACATGTGCAGAGTATGGGGCCATGGCAGGAAGAACCGAGTAATAGGAACGTGTTTAATGTGTATCAGGATGGTGTGACACTACTTATTGTCTACCTACAGAGATATGTGTGTGTGTGTCTATGTGTGCGTGCTTTTCACCTTTTTTGGTCATGTGACTTTGATTCCGACCCTCTAAAAGAGTGAGGGAGAGAAAGTAAAAAATTTTTGCAACAACATACAGTATAGAAAAAGATTGGTTTGGTATCTCACATGTTTTATTTTCCGATGACATTTATAAATGCAGAAGTAAACCACAATTTGACAACTCGCCAATTAAACTTCAAATTCCCATAAAACTGTTGTTTACATACTGTGTAGTTTTCAGAATTAATGTTAACCAGTTGTGGTTAGTGGTACCTCATGCTCAGCTTTCCTTTCACCTTTTGGGAAAACCAACGTGGTAGTTTTTCTAATAAATCCTCTACAGATGTCCACGTTAATTCACGGTGTCCAACAGATTTGTTACACTGTGACTAGGGATAGGTAGTAGCGATGTGGGAAAAAATCGATTCGAATTTGAATCGCGATTTGTCACGTTTTGCGATTCAGAATTGATTCTCATTTTAAAAAATCTATTTTATTTCCTTTTTTTTTATCAATCCAACAAAACAATACACAGCAATATCATAACAATGCAACCCAATTCCAAAACCAATCCTGACCCAGCAACACTCAGAACTGCAATACACAGAGCAATTGAGAGAAGACACAAACACGACACAGAACAAACCAAAAGTAGTGAAAAAAAAATAAATATTATCAACAACAGTATCAATATTAGTTATAATTTCAGCATTGCAGTGATTAAAAATCCCTCATTGACATTATCATTAGACATTTATAAAAAGAAAAAAAAAGAATAGTGTCACAGTTGCTTACACTTGCATCGCATCTCATAAGCTTGACAACACACTGTGTCCAATATTTTCACAAAGATAAAATAAGTCATATTTTTGTTTTTTGTAATAGTTAAAACAAATGTACATTTTTGCAATCCGTTGATAAAACATTGTCCTTTACAATTATAAAAGCTTTTTACAAAAATCTACTACTCTGCTAGCATGTCAGCAGACTGGGGTAAATCCTGCTGAAATCCTATGTATTGAGCTGCCACCTTACCGTGGTAGAGGAGTTTGCGTGTCCCAATGATCCTAGGAGCTATGTTGTCCAGGGGCTTTAAGCCCCCTGGTAGGGTCTCCCAAGGCAAACTGGTCCTAGGTGAGGGACCAGACAAAGAGCAGCTCGAAAACCTCTATGAAAAGTAAAAACAAAGGACCCAGATTTCCCTCGCCCGGACGCGGGTCACCGGGGCCCCCCTCTGGAGCCAGGCCCGGAGGTGGGGCACGATGGCGAGCGCCTGGTGGCCGGGCCTGTACCCATGGGGCCAGGCCGGGTTCAGCTCGAAGAGGCAACGTGGGTCCCCCCTCCAATGGGCTCACCACCCATAGCAGGGGCCATAGAGGTCGGGTGCAATGTGAGATGGGCGGCAGCCGAAGGCAGGACACTTGGCGGTCCGATCCTCGGCTACATAAGCTCGCTCTTGGGACGTGGAACGTCACCTCACTGGGGGGAAAGGAGCCTGAGCTAGTGCGCGAAGTAGAGAAATTCCGGCTGGATGTAGTCGGACTCACTTCGACGCACAGCAAGGGCTCTGGAACCACTTCTCTTGAAAGGGGCTGGACTCTCTTTCACTCTGGCGTTACCGGCAGTGAGAGGCGACGGGCTGGCGTGGCAATTCTGGTTGCCCCCGGCTCAAAGCCTGCACGTTGGAGTTCAACCCAGTGGACGAAAGGGTAGCCTCCCTCCGCCTTCGGGTGGGGGGACGGGTCCTGACTGTTGTTTGCGCTTACGCACCAAACAACGGTTCAGAGTACCCACCCTTTTTGGGTACACTCGAGGGAGTACTGGAGAGTGCTCCCTCGGGTGATTCCCTTGTTCTGCTGGGGGACTTCAACGCTCATGTTGGTAACGATAGTGAAACCTGTAGAGGCGTGATTGGGAAGAATGGCCGCCCGGATCTGAACCCGAGTGGTGTTTTGTTATTGGACTTCTGTGCTCGTCACAGTTTGTCCATAACAAACACCATGTTCAAACATAAGGGTGTCCATTTGTGCACTTGGCACCAGGACACCCTAGGCCGCAGTTCCATGATCGACTTTGTAGTTCTGTCATCGGATTTGTGGCCTCATGTTTTGGACACTCGGGTGAAGAGAGGGGCGGAGATTTCTACCAATCACCACCTGGTGGTGAGTTGGCTGCGATGGTGTGGGAGGATGCAGGACAGACCTGGCAGGCCCAAACGCATTGTGAGGGTTTGCTGGGAATGTCTGGCACAGTCTCCTGTCAGAGAAAGTTTCAATTCCCACCTCCCGAGGAACTTTGAACATGTCACGAGGGAGGTGCTGGACATTGAGTCCGAGTGGACCATGTTCCGCACCTCTATTGTCGAGGCGGCTGATCGGAGCTGTGGCCGCAAGGTAGTTGGTGCTTGTCGTGGCGGTAATCCTAAAACCCGGTGGTGGACGCCAGCGGTCAGGGATGCCGTCAAGCTGAAGAAGGAGTCCTATCGCGTTCTTTTGGCTCATAGGACTCCAGAGGCAGTGGACAGGTACCGACAGGCCAAGCGGTGTGCAGCTTCAGCGGTCGCAGAGGCAAAAACTCGGACATGGGAAGAGTTTGGGGAAGCCATGGAAAATGACTTCCGGATGGCTTCGAAGCGATTCTGGACCACCGTCCCCCGCCTCAGGAAGGGGAAGCAGTGCACTGTCAACACCGTGTATGGTGCGGATGGTGTTCTGCTGACCTCAACTGCGGATGTTGTGGATAGGTGGAAGGAATACTTCGAAGACCTCCTCAATCCCACCAACACGTCTTCCTATTAGGAAGCAGTGCCTGGGGAATCTGTGGTGGACTCTCCTATTTCTGGGGCTGAGGTTGCTGAGGTAGTTAAAAAGCTCCTCGGTGGCAAGGCCCCAGGGGTGGATAAGATCCGCCCGGAGTTCCTTAAGGCTCTGGATGCTGTGGGGCTGTCTTGGTTGACAAGACTCTGCAGCATCGCGTGGACATCGGGGGCGGTACTTCTGGATTGGCAGACCGGGGTGGTAGTCCCTCTCTTTAAGAAGGGGGACCGGAGGGTGTGTTCCAACTATCGTGGGATCACACTGCTCAGCCTTCCCGGTAAGGTTTATTCAGGTGTACTGGAGAGGAGGCTACACCGGATAGTCGAACCTCGGATTCAGGAGGAACAGTGTGGTTTTCGTCCTGGTCGTGAACTGTGGACCACCTCTATACTCTCGGCAGGGTTCTTGAGGGTGCATGGGAGTTTGCCCAACCAGTCTACATGTGCTTTCGATCAGTGTCAGAGCTTGGTCCGCATTGCTGGCAGTAAGTCGGACACGTTTCCAGTGAGGGTTGGACTCCGCCAAGGCTGCCCTTTGTCACCGATTCTGTTCATAACTTTTATGGACAGAATTTCTAGGCGCAGTCAAGGCATTGAGGGGTTCCGGTTTGGTGGCCGCAGGATTAGATCTCTGCTTTTTGCAGACGACGTGGTCCTGTTGGCTTCATCTGGCCGGGATCTTCAGCTCTCACTGGATCGGTTCGCAGCCGAGTGTGAAGCGGCCGGAATGAGAATCAGCACCTCCAAATCCGAGTCCATGGTTCTCTCCCGGAAAAGGGTGGAGTGCCATCTCCGGGTTGGGGAGGAGACCCTGCCCCAAGTGGAGGAGTTCAAGTACCTAGGAGTCTTGTTCACGAGTGGGGGAAGAGTGGATCGTGAGATCGACAGGCGGATCGGTGCGGCGTCTTCAGTAATGCGGACGTTGTACCGATCCGTTGTGGTGAAGAAGGGGCTGAGCCGGAAGGCAAAGCTCTCAATTTACCGGCCGATCTACGTTCCCATCCTCACCTATGGTCATGAGCTTTGGGTCATGACCGAAAGGATAAGATCACGGGTACAAGCGGCCGAAATGAGTTTCCTCCGCCGTGTGGCGGGGCTCTCCCTTAGAGATAGGGTGAGAAGCTCTGCCATCCGGGAGGAACTCAAAGTAAAGCCGCTGCTCCTCCACATCGAGAAGAGCCAGATGAGGTGGTTCGGGCATCTGGTCAGGATGCCACCCGAACGCCTCCCGAGGGAGGTGTTTAGGGCACGTCCAACCGGTAGGAGGCCACGGGGAAGACCCAGGACACGTTGGGAAGACTATGTCTCCCGGTTGCCCTGGGAACGCCTCGGGATCCCCCGGGGAGAGCTAGACGAAGTGGCTGGGGAGAGGGAAGTCTGGGCTTCCCTGCTTAGGCTGCTGCCCCCACGACCCGACCTCGGATAAGCGGAAGAAGATGGATGGATGGATGGATGGATGAATGAATAGAGAATCCTTTTAAATCGGGAAAAAATCGTTTTTGAATTGAGAATCGTGTTGAATTTAAAAAAAATCGATTTTGAATCGAATCGTGACCCCAATAATCGATATTGAATTAAATCGTGGGAAACCCAAACATTCGCAGCCCTAATAGGTACCCAATTCAGTACTTTTATAAGTTGATTACATAAATTAAAACATATTTTGATACCTTTGTTGGACGTGACATCAAATCTGGTTGCAGACAGGCTCAAGCGGACTCAGACTGACTGCTTTGAGGTGTTACAATTGTCCACGCCTACAAAGTAAGGAGAAGGCCCTCGAAAGAACAGTACAAAAATGTTATTAGAATGCACTTAGCTCTATTAGCTCTATGCTAATTTACATGGTATTTGCCATAGACACGCTGACGATGAGCATTAGTGAGTTTGCATTATGATTTTTACACCTCCAAATTTGATAATGGAAACTACTATTAAGATGCATGTTCGTCAATTAGCTGGTCTGTAATAAGAACAATACTTATGGTATATACACTTTGTGGAGCTCAACAAAAAAAAAGACTGGCACATCTAACCTAATGACAACGACTCGTTCCCGACTATGGCAACACACTATACTCTTAACACGCTTGCGATCTAATATGTTGGAATTGCAACTAAAGTCTACCACTGTATACAGTGTATACAGTACAATTGCAAATGAGACACAGAAGTGTAATAAAACAAGATAACAACTAGACAGCACAGCTCTGTGTTAAATGTTGAATTAGGGCTGGGTAATATGGACCAAAACTGATATCCCACTATTTTTAGGTCGAATCGCGATGTACAATATATATCAGTATTTTAAACAAAATGTGCAAAGTGTTTAGTTTAAACGCAACACCACATTACTGGTACTACCATTGTTCTGAAAATTACTTTAACAAAATAAATTCTTATAGAAATGTGTTACTCAACCAAAAAAAAGTAATTTAATTACTAATTAGAAATACTCTAAAGCAGTAAGTAAGCAGTAAGAAACAGACCTAGTGAGTACTTTAGAGTTATTTACTAGAGAAAGTAATTAAAGCATTACTTAAAAAAAAACTTTAAACATATGTTATATATAGTTGGGAGAAGTTTTTGAGAGGAGCCTGTGTGTGCTTGTGTGTGCCTTTAAAAAGTGTTTTTTGTTGCCAAGCTATGTGTGACGTCAGCAAAAGTTTCAGGTGAAGTGTGTTTGTTAGCTTTAGCAGTTAGCAGTGTCACTTTGTTGGCTCTGACATCTGATCCGATGATTATTTTCACCGGCTGGTGTTACCTCCGGTAATAAAGATGAGGCCGCCCCCGCCAGCCGCCGCAGCTACGGTTTGGGCATGTCGACCGTGCGCGAAGGGGAATGTGGAGGAGGGGACTGAGGGGAGGTTCGGCAATGCACATTAGCAAATCCTGACACATGCCATATCCTTCCCCAGCTATGGTTTCTTCCAGACCACCCAGCGGCAGTGCACTGGCCGCAGTCAGCCGTAACAATGGCGCATCAAAAGATACCTGTATGGCGGTATTGTCTCAAATTTATACCAGTATTACAGTAAACACCAGTAATGTCTCAATATTAACTGTAACACCGCCCAGCTTAAGTTCAATAAATTTTTTTGTCCTTAAACAATTAACATTTATGAACACATTTGAACTCATACAAAAGTACCGCAAATTGGTACAGTTGAGTACATTGATTGATTGATTGATTGAAACTTTTATTAGTAGATTGCAAAGAAAGAGAATACATTGTATGAAACAGTACAGTTGACACAGTACAGTACATATTCCGTACAATTGGCCACTAAATGGTAACACCCAAATACGTTAATCAATTCATGGTAACTCATGGTAATTCATGTATTGAGAATTGGTGCTATATGGATTCACATGTGCATTTCCTGCCCTGTGTACATAAGCTACAATTGTGTTAAGTGGGACAATACGTTCAAACAAATGCCCTGTTTCTATTTCATACATGTTTTTTTCAACCTGTTTGCTCAAAGGGATGTTTTTATATAACAATGGTCCAACTATATAGTATAACCTCACTTCACTAAACATTTAGTATCAACACATCCCTCCCTCTCCCTTCTTCTACTTTGTCTCACCCCTGCCGAGAGGAAAAGGGCACACCCAGTCTTCAACTGTGGCGCATTTAAATTGAGGTAACAGTAAGGTTTGCTTGATCAGCTTTTAGTAAGAAGACTCCTGCTGTGCAATAGACCCTGTGGCACTTTGACAAAGTGTAACTTAAACTTGCTGTGTTTACCGCAAGCACTGGGTCATCCCGAGCATGACTATGCAGATTCTAATTGCTGGGAGCATTACTCCTTGGGCAGGTCCTTTAATATTGGAATAAAACAAGTGGATGTCATCCATCTGCTACAGTCAAGGCAACAATTTCAAATATCTACACAGAAACCCTACACCTTCCTTTCTTCCCCTTGTTCCTCCTTTGATCCCATTTCACTGTGAAACCATCATAATTTGTCCCTTAGTTTCAGCCTTGGCCAAAGGTCCACAGAAATGGTCCTTCAGATTGCCAGATGGAAAAGCGTGATTCATCATTCCATATAAGGCGTCATCTCAACTGCTCTCGAGTCCAGTGGCGACGTGCTTTACACCACTACATCCCACGCTTTGCATTGGACTTGGTGATGTATGGCATAGATATTGCTACTCGGCTATGGAAACCCTTTCCATGAAGCTCTCTGCGTACTGTACGTGGGCTAATTGGAAGGTCACATGAAATTTGGAGCTCTGTAGCAACCGACTGTGCAGAAAGTCCTTGCACTATGCCCTTCAGCACCCGTTGACCCCTCTCTGTCAGTTTACCTGGCCTACCACTTGGTGACTGACAACCCATTCTTTCACAAATTTTTGTAGAAACGGTCTCCATGCCTATGTGCTTGATTTCATACGTCGTGCCAAGTGATTAGGACACCTGATTTTCATCATTTGGATGGGTGGCCAAATACTTTTGGCAATGTAGTGTATGTCCTTAGACACGTGAGGACTTCGAATATGACCAATGTATGATCCTGTATCTAGTTGGTATCGAATCGACACATAAATTGTGTCATCATCCAAAACCAATGTAAAGTATCAAACAACAGAAGAATAAGTGATCATCACATTTAACAGAGGTGTACATGTTGAAACAGAAAATAACCAACAGTAAATAAACAAGTAGATTAATACTAATTTTTTAGAGTTTGTCCCTCATAATGTTGACAAAATAATAGAATGGAAAATGCCACACAATATGTTACTGCATTCGTCAGCAGACAAATTAGTAGCGTTTGTTTGTTTTCTTACTTGTAAAAGACAAGTTGTGTAGTATGTTCAGTATTTTATTAAAGAAATAAATTGTCCTTCAATTGCAAAAAGAAACCTATTTTTAATGTACTGTAACATTTTTTTCTTAAAATAAAGCCAATAATGACATTTTTTGTGGTCCCCTTTATTTAGAAATGTATCAAAAGGTTATTGAAAAGTATTGAAATATATTTTCTTTTACCGGTACCAAAATACTGGTACGGGACAACCCTAGGAGCGACAAAAAATTGGTTATTGAGGCATCGATTTTTTATATATATAATTAATGCAATATTATATATGTCTAAATATGCGTTCATCACTTACAACTTTTTAAAAAAGCATCCGTCCATCCATCCATCTTCTTCCGCTTATCCGAGGTCGGGTCGCGGGGGCAGCAGCCTAAGCAGGGAAACCCAGACTTCCCTCTCCCCAACCACTTTTGTCCAGTTCCTCCCGGGGGATCTCGAGGCATTCGCAGGCCAGCCGGGAGAGATAGTCTTCCCAATGTGTCCTGGGTCTTCCCAATGGCCTCCTACCGGTTGGACGTGCCCGAAACACCTCCCTAGGGAGACGTTCGGGTGGCATCCTGACCAGATGCCACTCGATGTGGAGGAGCAGCGGCTTTACTTTGAGCTCCTCCCGGATGACACTGCTTCTCACCCTATCTCTAACGGAGAGCCCCGCCACACGGCGGAAGAAACTAATTTTGTCCGTTTGTACCCGTGATCTTTTCCTTTCGGTCTTGACCCAAAGCTCATGATTATAGGTGAGGATGGGAACGTAGATCGACAGGTAAATTCAGAGCTTTGCCTTCTGGCTCAGCTCTTTCTTCCCCACAACGGATCGACACAGCGTACACATTACTGAAGACGCCGCACCGGTCCGCCTGTCGATTTCATGATCCACTCTTCCCTCACTCGTGAACAAGACTCCTAGTTACTTGAACTCCTCCACTTGGGGAGGGGTAAAAAAAACAATGCATTTGTAATAAGAAACATTTAGATAGTACTCACATTTACTAAATTATTGGAATTGTGTGCAAAACTTGAACATATGTGACCTAAAATAAAGGAGTTGGTCGGATCTCTCGCTGAGGTCAACCAAATTTTATAACGGTCTGCAATACTTTATTTATAATAAATTAACTGATTATCGATTATTGACATTTTAATAATCAATGTTATAATCGTCCATTTCCAAATTGAGATGCATCTAAAAATCTATTATTTCCCCCCTCTACTAATTAATAGATTACAGTAATTGTGTTCCATGCATGACAAACAAATGAGGACTGGTTCATTTCCATTCTGTTTGAAGATTTGTACTTAGCACTTTCAGGTGTAACTTACAGGTAAGACCTGGCTAAAAGTCCACATGTCTTTTTTTAATGCCTCGACAAAACCTATGCTTGCCTTGTCAGCCTCAGTTTCACTCTCACGCTCCCTTTCACTTTATCCTCTGTGCTCCCTTCCAGCCAGTTTATTTTCCCTGTATCAGGAGTTACATTAATGAGATTGGGGTTTTTAACAGCTGAGCTCAGCCCCTTGGCCATCACCTTGCGTATTCTTTGCTGCCGTTAAAAGGGTCAGGAAGTGCTCAGATTAAAAGCATCAGTCCATGTATGCACATTGAAAAGGGTTGCATTTTAAGCCTATTTTTGAGATTCATTAAAAGTTACGATTTTAGGTTTTAGTGATCACAATTTGAAGTTTGAAAGTACATATTTAGGGTCTGATTAAGAGCTCAAATAGTGCTAAATAGCGTGGGTAGACTATAAAATTGTGAGAACTATTAGTGGCTGTGTTGTTGTGGGTGATTTACTGTGTGCGCAATTGATAACAAGTGCAAAAGTGGTGCAGACCGCCCTATTTACATTGAGGTGTTTACTACCAGACACCCATTTACTGCACATCTGCATGCTCCAACTTTTGGTGTTTTGGTAGGTGTATGTTGATGCAGCAGACTACAGTGTGTAGGCTACCACCTTTTCTGATACAGTGTGATCGAGATACCATTTTTAGCATGCCAAAGGTGTTCTGGAATCATCCATTCACGAGAAAATGCATGTTGCAAGAAGTTTTTTCAAAGGAGATAGAACAATAAAATACCATGAATTGATTAACGTGGACCCCGACTTAAACAAGTTCAAAAACGTATTTGGGTATCACCATTTAGTGGTCCATTGTACGGAATATGTACTGTACTGTGCAATCTACTAATAAAAGTTTTAATCAATCAATCAAAAAACGTATTTCCTAACTTACTTCATTCTTCATTCAAAAAAGGCAAACTTCATTCTGTCCCCCTTGGCCCTTGTAAGTGATGCAATCCACCATAAATACATTAAACTAGGATGCAGAGTGGAAACCCTTTTAGCCGCCTTTTCAGTGCCACAATCTTATGTTTCAGCTGTATTTTAACCTCCTTCCTCTGCTGACGGAACTATAGTCAAGCTTCATCACCTGCTGCCAACCTTTACTTCCAACCTTCACAGCCCCTCACTATAGCTGACCATAAGTCTTAGCCCAAACCTGCCTGGGGGTTACAGGGAGTGCCAAAGGTGCATTGAGTGACGTGGTACTCTGGCTGACCCCTGCTAGTTTGGCAGGGCTGCCTCCCTAATGAGATTAACTGGGTAATGCCGACTCTGTGTCTGTTTCTCCTGCCGCCCAGTCGGGCCCACCCTGGGGCTCTTTATTTAGCCAGCTGCAGGGCAGGGTGCGCCAGCATTCACAGGTCGAGGGCAGGACAGGACCCACATGCCCAATGCCCCCCCATTATCCTTTACCCACATTCCGGTATATCTGAACCACTCAGCCTGGGTTGTAGCATCCTCACTGCAAAGCTGCATTGTTTTGGGGGGCATTTTTGTGTCTGTGTGCAATAGACGCTCCCTAAAGTATGTCCATTTGTCTCCCGTCCGTGCATCAACCCAAGTTCAAATTCATCAAGCTGAACTTCCGTTTCTACTTTTTGCCGATTGGGTGCTACTAGCACGCTATCTACAATTTGACAAAAAAGGAATAAAGTAAACGACAACAAAAGAGGTACACGGTTACCAATAAAAATTAAGGCGTTGTGTTACATAAAGGAAGACCCACACTACAACGTTGTCAGTAGACTTTCATAGTTTTGTAGAGATTGGCGAGCAGCCAACATGCATATCAGTGTCTGCTGTCCTCAGGTCTTTGCCTGACTTTGATAGCCACTGTCATTGAGGGGCCTCAACCTTTATGGAAAATAATCCTTTGTATGTAATTCATACAAAAGCAATGTTTTTAAGGGTTTCTTGTATTTTTTGTTACCATTTTATGAAATAACCTTAAAAAAACTATAATAAATTGGAAAAAAATCTGCTAAAATAAAACATACCAATATTGCATTTCAAATTGGCCCTCGTGTGTGAATGTGAGTGTGAATATTGTATTTCTATCTGTGTTGGCCCTGCGACGAGGTGGCGATTCGTCCAGGGTGTACCCCACCTACCTTCCGAATGCACCTGAGATAGGTTCAGCTGTGTGTGTGTGTGTGTTTGTTTGTGTTTATGTGTGTGTGTGTGTGTGTGTGTGTGTGTGTGTGTGTGTGTGTGTGTGTGTGCGCATATGTGAATATATATATATATATATATATATATATATATATATATATATATATACCGTATATTACCAAATAGTAGCCCGGGCGTTTATTTCACAAAATAATTTTTGGAGACGGGGGTTTAAAAGAAGCAGGCGGTTATTTGCACGAGGCTTTTATTTATTTTTGCACCAGCCTGCACCAGCCTGCACCAGGCCATTATTTGGTTACAATGGTTACTGTCCAGTATTTTTTTTTCGTATAAAAAACTTTAAATTTAAAAGCTATTGTAAACATACAAACAAAAAAACAAGATTATCAAAAGACAAGAGATCAACAAGGCCTCAACATGGCAGTAGTGCAACAATTGTCAAATAGAATACAAATACTGAAAATAAATCAAGTTTTTAAATAAAGCAGCCTACCTGGAAAAATAAAATTATGTTACCAAGTACTCAAGTATAAAACCCACCATCAAAACAGAACAATAATATTGTCACTTAAATGAAATAAAGGCTACAGTATTCCAAGTTTTAAATAAAGCAGCATACAGCAAAAATAAAATGATGGTACCAAGTACTCTATAAAACCATCAAAACAATAAAACTGCTGCAAACGCAACCCCAAATGCAACTCAAACCCACTCATCATCATCCTCCTCCTCCCCTTCTTCATCCTCCTCTTCCTCCCCCTCCTCTCCCTCACCCCCCTCACCATCCTCCTCCTCTTCAATCACAAGTTCATTGAGGAACTGCTGTTCCTCATCACTCTCCTCCTCTTCCTGAACCACAGCAGCACCCTGCTGTCTAGCCCTCAACAACCTCTCTCTGCCTGCCTGACATGGCTGTCCCTCCTTGAGGCAGTAAATGAGCTGGTTCTCACTCCCATCAGCTGCCACCGTCAGCCTACACACCTTGTAGGATACCCGAAAGCAACAATCAGCTTTGGCTACTGTTTGCAACACACACACACACAAACACACACACACACAAACACACAGCCGGCCAGCCTACCTTGAATGAGTTGATCAGAGTGTCCCGATCCAGAACATCCCAGGTTCCCAGGACGACCAGGAGGCGGCGGGAAGGGGCTCTCAGGTTCCCTGACTTGGTGTAGGTCTTGTCTTTATCACCAGCCATGCAGTTATCTTAGTAGTCACGGAGCTGCGCTTTGAAAGGGACATTCCACACACAACATTGGGGGCCTGCAGGTACTTTGTGCAACCTCCAGATATAACAGCCTTTGTAAGGTTGTAGCCCCTTTTAAGCTCTGCCTTCGTGGCCTCGCTGATATGGCATCGGTATGAGTCCCATGCAAGTAGCCTCGGACCGAAGTGAAATTTCCCCACTGCCCTCTGGAGCCAATCCTTTGTCTGGTCATCATTAAACCAGCCTTTCTTGGAGGAAGCTATGATCACCCCAGGGATGCTCTGCATAGCCTTTACATCACAGACAGCACCTTTAAACACAAAGTAAGGGTTCAGCTTTGTCCCATCTGCTTTGGCTGCAAGAGCCACCGTGACGCGTGCCTTCTCGTGGCCGGTGGTTTTGAGGCAGATGGAGCGGGCGCCCTTCTCATTGACCGTACTAAAACCAACCATGTCAAACCAGACGGTTGTTTCATCCATGGCGATGATATTCTTGGGCTGGATTTTCTTGACCTCTATCTGTTTAGTATACAAAACGAGGAAGTTGACAATCTTCTTGATGGGAGAGTCCTTCTGTGCAATAGTTGTTCTCCTCCTGAGGGTAAAGAATTCTGCTCCGCATGCTTCCTAACCGCTAGCTTGAACTTTAGAGCCTATCTCAGCTGCATTCGGGCGGAAGGTGGCGTACACCCTGGACAAGTTGCCACCTCATGGCAGATATATATATATATATATATATATATATATATATATATATATATATATATACAAATATATATATACATATATATATATGTATATATATATATATACACATATATATATATATATATATATATATATATATAAATATACATATATATATATATATAAATATATATATATATATATATATATATATATATATATATATATAAATATATATATATATATATATATATATATACACACAGCATGGAAAATTAAGTCAGCCAAAGCAGCCAGTTAGTATTAAAAAAATATAGCATATACGGCAAATATAAATCTTTTACAAACCCTGTTTCCATATTAGTTGGGAAATTGTGTTGGATGTAAATCTAAACGGAATACATCCATCCATTTTCTACCGCTTATTTCCTTTCGGGGTCGCGGGGGGCGCTGGCGCCTATCTCAGCTACAATCGGGCGGAAGGCGGGGTACACCCTGGACAAGTCGCCACCTCATCGCAGGGCCAACACAGATAGACAGACAACATTCACACTCACATTCACACACTAGGGCCAATTTAGTGTTACCAATCAACCTATCCCCAGGTGCATGTCTTTGGAGGTGGGAGGAAGCCGGAGTACCCGGATGGAACCCACGCATTCACGGGGAGAACATGCAAACTCCACACAGAAAGATCCCGAGCCTGGATTTGAACCCAGGACTGCAGGACCTTCGTATTGTGAGGCAGACGCACTAACCCCTCTGCCACCGTGAAGCCCAAACGGAATACAATGATTTGCAAATCATTTTCAACCCATATTCAGTTGCATATGCTACAAAGACAACATATTTGATGTTCAAACTCATAAACTTAGTTTTTTTTTTGCAAATAATGATCAACTTAGAATTTCATGGCTGCAACACGTGCCAAAGTAGTTGGGAAAGGGCATGTTCACCACTGTGCTACATCACCTTTTCTTTTAACAACACTCAATAAACGTTTGGGAACTGAGGAAACTAATTGTTGAAGCTTTGAAAGTGGAATTCTTTCCCATTCTTGTTTCATGTATAGCTTTAGTCATTCCACAGTCCGGGGTCTCCGCTGTCGTATTTTACGCTTCATATTGCGCCAAACATTTCCGATGGGAGACAGGTCTGGACTGCAGGCAGGCTAGGAAAGTACCCACACTTTTTTAGTACAAAACCACGCTGTTGTAACACGTGGCTTGACATTGTCGTGTGAAATAAGCAGGGGTGTCCATGATAACGTTGCTTGGATGACAACATATGTTGCTCCAAAACCTGTATGGACCATTCAGCATAATGGTGCCTTCACAGATGTGTAAGTTACCCATTCCCTGGGCACTAATACACCCCCATACCATCACAGATGCTGGCTTTTGAACTTCGCGTCTATATAAATCCAGATGGTTATTTGGTTACAGTTTCCAAATATAATTTGAAATGTGGACTTGTCAGCCCACAGAACACCTTTCCACTTTGCATCACTCCATCTTAGATGAGCTCAGGCCCAGCGAAGCCAGGGGCATTCCTTGGTGTTGTTGATAAATGGGTTTTGTTTTGCAAAGCAGAGTTTTAACTTGAACTTACAGATGTAACATCCAACTGCAGTTACTGAGAGTGGTTTTATGAAGTGTTCCTGAGCCCATGTGGTGATATCCTTTACACACTGATGTCTGTTTTTGATGCAGTACCGCCACGCCAGAGGGATCAAAAGTCCGTAATATCATCGCTTACGTGCTGTGATTTCCCCAGATTCTCTGAACCTTTTGATGATTTTACAGACCATAGATGGTAAAATCCCTAAATTCCTTTCAATAGCTCGTTGAGAAATGTTGTTCTAAAACTGTTCGACAATTTGCTTACAAATTGGTGACCCCCGCCCCATCCTTGTTTGTGAATTACTTAGCATTTCATGGAAGCTGCTTTTATACCCAATCATGACACCACCTGTTCCAAATTAGCCTGCACACCTGTGGGATGTTTCAAATAAGTGTTTGATGAGCATTCCTCAACTTTATCAGTATTTATTGCCACCTTTCCCAACTTCTTTGTCACGCGTTGCTGGCATCAAATTCTAAAGTTAATGATTATTTGCAAAAAAAAAAAATGTGTATCAGTTTGAACATCAAATATGTTGTCTTTGTAGCATATTCAGCTGAATATGGGTTGAAAATGATTTGCAAATCATTGTATTCCCTTTATATTTACATCTAACACAATTTCCCAACTCATATGGAAATGAGGTTTGTACCTATGTACAACTGTAGTGCTCTTTTTCTCTTCAAGCCCTTTTACGCTTTTCTTTAGGTGGCTTTATCGATATATTTACCCGTTTTAGCAGTGATACAGTTCAAGTGCCGATTAAACACCCACACCTTTGTCACTGAGTGTTTTTATGAGGGTCCTAAACAGAGAGGACCATGGCACAGTATGGCCTCCACTCAACCAGAGGGTCACTTTTATCTGGAAATGTGTGAGGGTGCTGCATAGGCCATCTCAGTTACCCAGGTGTCCCTGCTTTATGTCTATATTATCTATTGAAAATGGTAGCACCTACTTGGAGGTAGCTTTATGGCCCAGACAGGTTCAAGTTGCACCCAAACAAACATATCATACCAATGGTTCTACCCGGGCACATGTCAGCATATGTAACAATCGCAGCTTTATGTAGTTGTCGTTTGCATTGCGGGGTTGGGTGTCAAAGACTGCTTTTATACCGATACAATATCAGATCCTTCTACACTTGGTGGCCGCTCTTGATCACATTTCCATCAGGTTTTGACATGGAAGTTAAGATCACCATGGATCAATGTGGCACGCTTTGCCAGGATCAAGGTTTACAGAACCCTATTCAGGTACACGGTACATCTTAGTTTGAGATGTTGCACAAACACTGACCAGAATGTTCTCTGAAAAGAGCTTGCTTATTTTTCTGTCTCTTTATCTATCTCCACAAAACAGACAAATCACGAATGGCAGTGTGAAAGGAAGTGAGCTGCATACACGCGCATGCATTTTTCCACACACAAACACACGTATTCTGTCTTCTATACCCCATATCACACAGCTAATATGAAGCTTTTGAAAAAGAAAGGAAATCTTGATGAATGAAATGGAAATTGTGTGGTGGATTTAGAGGCTTCTATGTTAATCTCCGAGGATAGCTGCAAATATAATAGCCGGGGAGTTGGAAACATAATTAACTGGAGACCTTGTCCATTGACAACGGGTCAAGGGAATCTAAACCACACCGCATCTTTTCACTTCAAGGTATTGCTCTGCATTTCTATAGACATAATTTCTCTGCCTCAATATTCACCCGCCTGTTTAAATGTTTGATAACCACTGTTCACTCAATGCAGTAAATACTCATCTCTAATAAATTAACTTGAAAAAAATATATATTGTGTTACGATTAACTTTTTACAAAATGATCGCTGATGGTAATATTTTATTTGTAACCGAAAAAAAAAAAAAAATCAAAGTTAGGGGCGTTCCAATTAGGGTTTTATGTTGCCGATTCACATACCGATCATCCTTGAGTGAGGGTGACCGATACCGATCACATATATTAACTATAAATGTTTTAATTAATGAATAATGAGTTCTATTGACTAAATGATCTGAGACTGCGTGGCTCGGTTGGTAGAGTGGCCATATCAGCAACTTGAGGGTTCGAGGTTCGATTCCCGCTTCCGCCATCCTCGTCACTGCTGTTGTGTCCTTGGGGAAGATACTTTACCCGCCTGCTCCAAGTGCCACCCACACTGGTTTGAATATAACTTCGATCATGGGTTTCACAATGTAGAGAAAAGCGCTATGTAAATATAATTCCCTTGTGTCATGACTTGGACTTGGGCGTGGATTGTTTTTACCAATGCAAAGGAAAATTGGCACGAGCGAGACGTGAATGTAAGTACATATTTATTTATACTAACAAACTACAAACAAAGGAAGCAAACAAAAGGCGTGCACAAGGGCGGAGAACAAACTTGACTAGGAAAAAAAACTAGCACTATGGCATGACTATAGAGAAAAACAAAACTCTACAACTGTGACATAACAAAACCAAAAATTTACTTGGCATGAGCAGGAGGGAATAAACAGCATGGCATGGCATGAAGGATGTATGGTTATATGTAAAGTCGCCAGTCTGACCACCTGGCAACTATAGGTTTAAATAATGAACATGATAAGTGCAAACAGGTGTGAGACATGAAGACAGGGGCATGACATGAAGACAAGGTGAAAACTAATGAGTTGGCATGGTAACAAAGAAAACAAGAAAGTGCAAGAACAGGAACTGAGTGTCCAAAAAATAAAACCAAACATGACAAAAAAAAAACATGATCCCATAGGCGTGTCAGAGCCCCCCGTCAAGGACTTATCCCAGATGTCCAAAAAAAGAAACTATGATCAAGAGTCGTGGGAGGGGACATGGTGGAGGTTCGCCAGACCACGTGTCCCCGCATCCACCGGGGCAGAGCCAGTAGGCAGCGACGTGCAGAGGCCCGCTGCACCTGACGAGGTGGGCGATCCGGGAAGGGCCACATACGTGGCCAACGAGATGGTCGGCACACTTGGCGTGGTGGACGACCAGGTAATGGCCACATCCGTAACCGACAAGAAGGCAGACGCGTCATCATCGGGCAGGTGGCGAAGCTTGGCGTGTTGTGTCAGGCGGCGGGTCTTGGCATGGAGCTGCTACTGGCGGAACTGGAGCTTGTCGTGGTGCAGGCAATGGGGCCCGGTGAGGTGCAGGCACTGGGGCCCGGCGTGGTGCAGGCACCGGGGCTTGGCGTGCATCATTTGCAGTTTTGGAAAGCACACAAGTATTGGGCCATACTACAAATTTGGGTGCCGATCCAAAACCATGTAGGTACAAGGGTACTGGCCGCACTAAATACTTATACCGATAGTCTTTACTTTAAAGACGTAAACTTTGCTTTTGCAAACATTGCTGCTTTTAAGGCCTGCTCAGTGGCCTTGTGGTTAGATCAGGGGTAGGGAACCTATGGCTCTCGAGCCAGATGTGGCTCTTTTGATGACTCCACCTGGCTCTCAGATAAATCTTAGCTGACATTGCTTAACACGATAAGTAATGAATAATGCCGCTGATAATCACAGTGTTAAAAAAAAGTTCAAAAGATAAGACATTCTCATTTTTTAATCCATCCATCCGTTTTCCTACCGCACCTGTTCAAGAAGTTGCATTAATGGTAAGAAGTATTCCATCCATCCATTGTCTACCGCTTATTCCCTTTTTGGGTGGCGGGGGGCGCTGGCGCCTATCTCAGTATTCTATTAATTATTGATTTGCATCAGAATAACAATGTTATTACGAATAATAAGATGTTTATTATACTCTAAAAATGTTGGTCTTACTTAAAAATGCACACATTCAGTTGTACTCAGTGTTAAAACATATTATATGGCTCTCACGGAAATACATTTTAAATTATTTGGCATTCCTGGCTCTCTCAGCCAAAAAGGTTCCCGACCCCTGGGTTAGAGTGTCCGCCGTGAGATTGGTAGGTCGTGAGTTCAAACCCCTGCCGAGTCATACCAATGACTATAAAAATGGGACCCATTACCTCCTTACATGGCACTCGGCATCAAGGGTTGGAATTGGAGGTTAAATCACCAAAATTATTCCTGAGCGCGGTCACCACTGCTGCTCGCTACTGCTCCCCTTCCCTCCCAGGTTGTGGAACAAGGGGATGGGTTAAATGTAGAGGGTAATTTCACCACACATAGTGTGTGTGTGACTATGAGTGGTACTTTAACCTAACTTTTACTTTATCACAATTATTGCTTTTGCTTTTATCACAATTATAATCACCACAAAACACAGAGAGGCAGCATAACAATATCAACACAATATTTAAGCTATGTCTCTTGTCCGTATTTTTTGGGGTTGGTTTGTTAGTTTGTCAGTTAGCAAAGTAAATCATTACGTTCTACTCAGATTTTGAATAAACATTTAGAACACGTCCAAAATGGGATAAAGAACAAGTGAGTACACTTTGTAAGTAATCCGGATCATTAATGGTATGTTATCTTACGTTTAATATACAAGGCACACATTCTCTGTGGTTGGAGGAAGGGCCTACACACTTTTTGAGAATTGTTGTCAGTTATTGGACAATGATTTATAAAGTGATTGGTAATTGATCTTTATAATTGTGTGTATTTATTGCATTTATTAGCAACAACTTCAGCTGCTAAAGGTGATCCACATAGATAAACATAAAACACAAAATGTGTTTAAAACTGCAGACATATGTTTACCTCACTTCACATATTTTGCTATCAGTCAAGTTGCTCTGTACCTGGGTCAGGACTAACTCTCAAATGCTGTAGCATTCTATTGTTTTAATCAAAATATTTTAATTAATTATGTCAGATTATTTTTGTTAGTTCCATAAACACCCTGGCTGCAAACTGTTCATGATCTATTGCATTCGTAATTTCTTTCATCAATTCGATTAGTGCCTTTAATCATAAATTATATTTGTATTTGCTGTCTGCTAGAGTTCCACTTTTATTTTATAATTGTTTGAATCTTTTGTTAAATATTTTTTTCAATGACGGACTGAAATTGTGAAAGTAGGGAAACATGTATTTGTTTTGTAAATTGATGTTTGTCTCAGGGCTTATAAATTGGTAACAATGTTGTTGTTTTATTTTGTTTGGGAATTGACTGTTTGAAATTATAAATTTCTCATGAAAATTAATTGGCAGAAAATATTTTGAAAGTTCAGACATCATTCAAATCATTTGCATAACTGTTCTAAAATTATGTTTGAATGTAGCATTTTTGTTTTCAGTACAGCATATCCCTCATAATTTTGGAGAGTGCTTTGGAGGAAATCTCTTGCACAAATAGAACTGGGCCAAAACTAAAAAAGTAGCTGTTTAAACTTCAAAAACGATATAAACGTTTTGGTTTTATTTAATGCTAAACTATTGAGAAAACATGACACACACAGCTGCAAACACATAGGCCATCATTTGGTATATACTGTATATATTTTTTAGCAATTATACTATGATAACGCACATTTTAGACTGAAGTATTCATACATTGATTTTAATAATAATTCAATATTTTATTTATCTCAGTATCTTAATTATTTACTTTACCAAGGCCTTTTGGACAAACGGATGCTCCCCTTTTGGGAAATAGCTATTTTCTTTGTCTTAACGACAGTGTCCCACGGGTTGCATTTGTTGTGGAAGAACTTGCAGAGGACCTTGATCTCAAGACATCAAACAACTTTGAGATTTTTTTTTTGTTTGTCCATTTGTTTGTTAGGATGCATTTACACTTGTTATTTTTGGTCTGGATAAAACGGATTAGTGTGTTGGTGGTTTGGTCACGTTTGAACGTTGTCCACGATCAAAACGACCAGATCAAAGACGGGGGACGATGACGCCTGAGAGATGGGTCTTGGATGTATAATTAGGTGATGTGTATATATAGCAACACCAAACTGAAAACAGAGTGAAAATAACCACAAAAAAGTTAAATGTAATCCCAGAAATCTAAGTACAGTATCGTATTGTATATTTTCACTATTTTATGCAACCTAAATCCACTTTATTATAGCTCAGCGGGTAATATGTCAGCCATAGATATTAGATATTAGAGTCCTATTAGTTTATGTCACCCAACTGAGCTACGGGCGGTATAGCTCGGTTGGTAGAGCGGCCGTGCTAGCAACTTGAGGGTTGCAAGTTCCATCCCCGCTTCCGCCATCCTAGTCACTGCCGTTGTGTCCTTGGGCAAGACACTTTACCCACCTGCTCCCAGTGCCACCCACACTGGTTTAAATGTAACTTAGATATTTGGTTTCATAATGTAAAGAGCTTTGAGTCACTAGAGAAAAAGCGCTATATAAATATAATTCACTTCACTTCACCATAAGACGTCATTTTTACATACTGTCCAATTATTGCGCAACTTTATGCATATGCTTTACATCTTGTGAAGCAAAACCATACCATACTTTTCTCTAGTGACTCAAAGCGCTTTACATAGTGAAACCTAATATCTAAGTTACATTTTAAACCAGTGTGGGTGGCACTGGGATCAGGTGGGTAAAGTGTCTTGCCCAAGGACACAACGGCAGTGACTAGGATGGCAGAAGCGGGAATCGAAACTGCAACCCTCAAGTTGCTGGCACGGCCACTCTACCAACCGAGCTATGCAGTCCCACGACTAAAATGTAAAATACATAACGATGGCTTTTAATATTTAAAATATTTAAACCTGATTAATCAGTTTGTTCATAATTAACTCAAAATTAATCGCAGATAGATATAATTTTTCGTCATTCATCAGTGTACCTTAGTACATTTTCAGGTATGTTATTACCATGACTTGGCAGTTAATTTGCTTTAATTAAATGTTTTTAAACAGCTCAACACAAAAAGGACAAACATTTAATGAGAATTTAAAAAATGACCTGCAGTGTGTTAGTATTTTGCCAGATTTTGTAGGAATATAAAATTTGTATTCCTGCTTTAGAAGCCCTTGTATTCAGAAAAGGAGCTACTCTTCCATGTTCAGATACCAGTTTCACGCTTCAATAACACAAAATCTGGATTGTTACGATAATGGTTTGTCGACCTGTTGTGGCTTTGGATAGCCATATTGTTACTTTTTCTTTGTGCATTTCTGCTTGCAATTTTCCCGCTTATGGCCCAATTGTGACTGGACACAGTGGACGCCATTAGATTTCCTCACACTTCGATAAAAAAAAATGTGTGCCCTCATAGGAATTTATAGTTAACGCGTGATTATCGTGTTAAATTTGACAGTCCTACTATTATAATAATAATTATTAATATGATTATTTTTCATTATTATACATATTTATGTACTAGAGTGAACACACTTTTAGTTTGTTAGCCAGGTTCTTGAATGATGAACAGGTGGGTGGCGGCAATATGATTCTGGGGATGGAATGTTTGAAATGTTTCAAACTGAACTTGTTTTCAATGGTAGTAATATATATTTATGTATTTTTTAGCTATGGCCTGCATATTTTGAATCGATAACACACAGTTCACATTGCTGTCTCCAGTCTGAATTCAACAAGGTTGAGTTGGCAGATTTTAGAAAAGTAAAGAAGAAGGGGGAATAGTAGAAATGTTTATTGTTGGTTAAAGTGAAATGTAAGAGACAGAGCATAGGTGGTGACAAATATCTGAGTGGGAACAGTGTGATAATCTGATTAAGAGCAGATAAAGTCAAGAAAGTATATATAGACAAATATATAACACCATGTTGGCTCGAGTATGTAGGAAAAAGACAAGCTAAGCCAAACAGAGGGAGAGAAAAAGTTGGAGAGGGGATGGTGTGGATGTGGGTAGATTGTAACATCACACAGTAAATTCCCTTGTGGGACAACCGTAGACAGAGCATTCTCCCTGCTGCATGCTGCAGGGAGGATTCTTTACAAGCACACAAACGTACAAGAGAAGAAGGAGTCGAGCAAAGCAGAGAAAAACGCAGTTCCGTCCCCAAGAGACACAGTGGGAATTTTTTGCCCGCGCAAACACTGTGTAGCTACTGCGAATGGGCTGCATAGAACTGAAGAAGACAGCGGGACCACATTGCAGGGAATACATAAGGAGAAGGGATGCTGGAGGATGGTAGACACTGCGGAGCAAAGGAAAACATCTTTGCCAATTGGAATTGATTTGTCACATGATGAAGACAATAGAGATGTAGGAATTATGGGTATTAATCATAAACCATGGTACAACTTCCGATGGTTGATATTATTATTTCAAACTGAAATAATCGTAAAACCATGACTGATAACCGCCCTTCAATAAACTCACTAATTGTATTGCTAATTTCTTAGAGAAGCGCACTACTCTCTAAATGGTTACATGAATTAAATTGAAACAATAACGTTTTTCCCAATCACAAACTTCATACCCAAATCTAAACTTGTATAAACACATTGTTGTCTGAGCAATTAAGATATTCAATTGTGCACATCTCAGAACAGAGAGGTCCATAGACAGAGACACGAAGAGCCATACACTGATTGTCTGTGCATGGGGCAACATTACCATTAGGCAAACACGGAACAACCCTTAATTGCTCAATAAAAAATTATTTCAAAAGTTTTCTTCTATTATAAACAAGTATTTATTTGTATGCCTTTATTTGTATGAAGGCTGAAATAACATCAAATTGCTTGAAAGGGCTTTTCTAACGCTGACAACATTGGAAGTTATTTTAGAGTTCGGGACCTAAAAATCTATAGGTAGGTTTTACCCCAAAATAGATAGAAAATAGATTGAGTTTTCTAGCAAGTTTCAGCACTTTTTGGAAGGCTCACCTTTAGCTCCAAATGTGGGCAGGCCAGCTGATGTCACCCACAGAAGACTGGAGGCAATTTCATATCGCATATTTTATGTTATGGTAGCATCCCCTGCCCCTGATCACGATATTTTTGCACAGAATTGGAAATATGGCTGCCAGATGTATTGTTGCAGCTTTTCCAAATGATTGAAATATGAGGAAAGTATGGACCTCTTCAGCCAAATTGACTCGTGCAGTGATCATTTTAGTGATTTTGACTTTGGAAAAAGAAGGGTCTTGTTTGGAGTTTGGATTGAATAAAATTCAAAAGTATCAAGCCAAATGCGATCTTGAAAATCAGGAACATCTTCGAGAGGAGGAACGGAGAAAAAAAAGAGCACATGTTGCGCTCAAAACGAGAGGAACAGAAAATGTGATGTTTTCCTCAAGATACTCAAGGCAATGCTGAAAGAGTATGAAGAAACACAGTTTATAGTTATGGAAGAGCAGGGAAATCCGGAAATGGCAAATCTTTTATATTTATTTTTTTGCTAATAATGTTAATATCAGTTTTGAAGTAATTCTGGACCAGGGTGATAAAAACATGCAGTTAAGTGATCAAAATAATAGTTTTATATGCCTTTACCCACACTGTATTTGTGGGGAAATGAACTCCAATTCTGTGGATGATACCCCAACAAGAGATGGCGACATATGGAGTCTGGTGATTGAAAGGGTGCATTCAAAGTACAATTATTTTTCACCGATCGCTGATGAATTAGTTAGTGTTATGAGAAATTACTGCCAAATTTATTTTCAAGAGTAAAAAATAGAGAACTTGTTTAAATCCCATCATCTGGAAGCTACGGGTCTGTTAATTGGTCATGATCGTTCGGACAGCTTTCCCGCTCTTCTCACTCAATTAATTATTCCATATTATTGCGCATGTGCAAACTTGATTCAGGAAAACCTAGCTTTTTTTTTGTTGTTGTTTAATATTTATTGCAAATAGTTCAGTGTCTGTGTAAGTACTCTGCCTACATTTAACAACAACTTGATGATAATAATTCCCATGATCATTTTGGTCAAAATAATTTTCATATCATTACATCCCAGCAGACAGTAAGAATTTCAAGGTACACAAATTAATAGCCATCGTTATGTATTTTACATTTTCAAAGACCAAGCCTGCAAACTCCACCAGAAGCAAGTGAGCGTTAAAAAACTACTCAGAAAACGTGTACTCATTGGGCTAATTCTGGGACCTCATGTGCACTGGTATGACAATAAAGTTCCTGGACACGGTACAAGAAAAATTTATGTTGAATTTTCACTTGTGTTGACAGCTCTATAAATGTCAAATTTATGCACATGCGGCAGGTAGGATTGCTCAGCCTTACCAGAGATCTGCACTGAAAGTATTTGCAAGGAAATGTAACCATTGTGAATTAAAGGTGTAATCATACCACATAGATGCTGAGTGCTGATAAAGCTGTGTTTGAACTTACAAGCATAAATCAGAAATTGTAAAGAGCTGACGTGGACTATGACTTGTTTAAATTATCGCAGTTTTGCACTCTTCAATAACACAGCATAACTTGACTTAAATTCACATTTTATTCCAGTGTCTGGCTAGAAAATCCAGAGCTGATATGATCAATGTCCCCCTCATTCAACTTGCCCTCTTCAGTTTTGTTTTAAATGTTCCTTCATCCCCCTGACAAGTGTGAGGCTATTGATCAGTTTATTCTATTTGCTTTGACCTCACCACCATCTGCCCACAAGTCAATAGTGGAGGATTGAGAGAGTCAGTAAGCGCCTCTGATGACCCGCCCCTCCCTCAATTTGGTACCTCTCACCTCGTCCACGTGCAGGCGGTAACGAAACGACCACCGCTGCTGCAAATTTGATGAATCCTGAAGGTCAGGGCTGGACTGTGCATGTGTATCTGGTGTCAGCTGATGCTGTCAGATAAAGGTCTTAAGCACTGTCATAGTGGATGCTCTGTTTTTTGTTGCTGTGTCTGTGCCAGGGTGTGTGCAGATTGTGTCACCTCTAGAGACGATAATGGTCACCGAGAAGCAGGGGTCAATGGTTTGTGTATCAGTCCGCTGTTTATTCATGTTGCTTGGTCCTGTACTAATTAGGTAACGCTCATGGATGAAAGCACTGAGGGGCCATGTTTGGAACCAACATGAACTCGCGACAATCTTGTCCTTCAATCATTCAATAAGTTACTATTCTGATTATGTATGATATCTGCATAATTAGGGATGGGTACCGTTCACATTTGAACCGGTTGTGATTCCTAATAGCTGTCAGTACTATTGTGTGTGTTAATGGTAATTATTATTATTCTTATTAAGTGGACTTTGCATGCAGTTGCAATTTCAAGACAATAAATGGCAGTAGTCAATAGGCTACAGTGTGAAGGAGCCTTTGCCTTGAAGCTGAATGTGCCAGTCAAGTCTTACGTTGCGCCCTACAAAGTTGTTAAACTTGATGTAGTCTACTTATTATAAACAAACATATAAACATATATCTGACATATCCGTCATATGTTTGATTGTAAAGTGCTTCTTAGTTGTATTTTAATTACAAAACGTGTAGGTGTTGAAATTGCAATGTAAAATGGCTAATGCTAATCAGTTTCATGTACTGTACATGCAAAAGAAGATGTAAATTCGCATTAAACTTGCGTACATGTATTTTGGAAAAGTGGAGCCTTACTTCAGGTTTGAAATATTCAATGTAACCTTGATTTATGAACTTAATTGGTTCTTCAACAAAGTGTGTACATTAAAAAGGTT
>NW_026907128.1:75000-131829 GCF_033978795.1 Nerophis ophidion
GAGACAGACCAGCTGTTGTTTGTGTTATGATCCGTACATCATTTCTGCAACAGCCGCCTGGGTGCACATTGACGGCAAAATGACACATACTGTATATGCTGCGTTGAGTCACTTTGCATTATGAGTCTTAACGGCGCCGGCTTGTGGACATTTCAACTTCAATAGCATGTTAAACAAACACGCCAACCACTTGTCGCTTTGTCTGTTTGTTAATTGGAATCTAATCCATTCTATTGTGCCTGTTCGAAATGATGTGTCCGTGTTGATGTACGTAGCTAAAAAAAAAAAAATTAAAAATGTTGTATATGCCATGACCAAACAATGAGGAATATGTTTAATATTAGGTATTGTCCTATGAATGTTGGCCTTTTCTGGTCACTGAAAGCACCCTTTCCAAAACCAAAGCCTTTTTTGATGACTCAAATCAATGGTGCGTTTTTGGAAGAGACTTTCTCAGCATTCTGATTGGCTGAAGTTGTTATAAGGCAGGGGTGCCCATTACGTTGATTGCAAGCTACCGGTCGATCGCGCAGGGTGTGTCAGTCGACTACTACAAAAATAGACCTAAAAAATTAGCGATCATCAATCTTCACCAAGACGTCACTTTCGTCACTTGATTGACATTCACGGCACCCGAGGGTCTTGTGAGATGACTCTGGCTGCTGCCAGATCATTATTAAGGAAAAATGACCGACAGAAAGGCGAAAACCACTTTTTTTATTTCAACAGACTCTTGCGCCTTACCTGCTTAAAAACTCTAAAGACCGACTGCACAGTTCATGTCTTCTCAATAAAAGCACTGCTTTATCCCGCCTGCTGCTAACAAAATAAAAGTATCAGAAAACTGGTGTGCACAAGTTAGCAAGCTATGGAGTTAGCCGCCAATGTATTTCTTGCAAAGTGTATAAAAAGGAGTATGGAAGCTGGGCTAATAAGATGGCAAAAAGCAGCCACTTTCATGTGGTATTGGACAGAAAGGAGGACTTTTTTTCTCCTCCATTTGAAAATGTGGACGTTATCATCACTACTGTCTGATTCCAATCAATGCAAGTCATCAGAATCAGGTAATACACCAACTTATATTATCGTTTTCATGAAAGAAAGGAATGTGTTAAACATGTTTGTATCATCATTAAACACCTTAAACTTGTTAAGAAAAACATCTCTTTCATAAGTAGATAAATATAAATTATATATATGAATGAGGTAAGATCCCCTCCACTAGGTCAATTGAGAAGTAGCTCGCCTGCAGAAAAAGTGTGGGCACCCCTGTTATAAGGAGTCCTGACACTTTCCAACATATTTGTTTGATTGAGATCAGGGGTGTATCGTTCTTAATATCTATAGTATCGTTACCAAGTTATCGGATCGATACTAGCGTGATGGGTAAAATAATTTTGTTGCCGTTTCTTGTCTTTACGTCCAGGAAAATACTCAGTTTTCCCTCATAAAGAATCCAAGTGCAGCGTCTCTTCTAGCATGTCTGTGCCAACAACGCATCTCGTCTCTCCCGTGGGCACCCCTGGAGTTCAAGGCTACGTCACCTAATGGCAGGGATGCTTCCAGCTAAAATGTTTGCTCACAACTCAAGACATTATAATAAGACAAAAGATAGCTGTTAAGTTGAGGCACCAATGTAGTAAGTTTATTTTGAAGTAAGTGTGTGATTTAACGCAGTTATCCTAGTACATTGTTTTGTAGTTTATTTTTTTCTGTATTTTCATAGTCATAACCAACTATCTACAGGCAAATATAAGATAATTCAAAAACCTTTCAAGTCAAAGTATTGGTAAAAGCCAGTCACTATCAGATTGATATTAAGTTTCCAATTTTGCCCAACTGTGTATAAAACCCAAAACCAATGAAGTTGGCATATTGTGTAAATCATAAATAGAAACAGAATAGAAGGACTAGCATATCCTTTTCGACTTATATTCAATTGAATAGACTGCAAAGACAACATACTTAACGTTCGATCTGGTAAACGTTGTCTTTTTTTGCAAATATTAGCTCATTTGGAATTTGATGCCTGCAACATGTTTTAAAAAAGCTGTCACAAGTGGCAAAAAAGACTGAGAAAGTTAAGGAATGCTCATCAAACAGTTATTTCAAACATCCCTCAGGTGAACAGGCTAACTGGGAACAGGTGGGTGCCATGATTGGGTATAAAAGCAACTTCCATGAAATGCTCAGTCATTCACAAACAAGGATGGGGCGAGGGTCACCACTTTGTGATTAAATGCGTGAGCAAATAGTCGGACAGTTTGAGAACAACATTTCTCAACGTGCCCTGCGATGAGGTGGCGACTTGTCTAGGGTGTACCCCGCCTTCCGCCCGATTGTAGCTGAGATAGGCGCCAGCGCCCCCCGCGACCCCAAAAGAGAATAAGCGGTAGAAAATGGATGGATGGATGTATTTCTCAACGAGCGATTGCAAGGAATTTTGGGATTTCACCATCTCTGGTCCGTAATATCATCAAAAGGTGATGGCTTGGGTAACTTACACATCTGTGAAGGCACCAATAATGCTGAAAGGTACATACAGGTTTTGGAGCAACATATGTTGCCATCCAAGCAACGTTATCATGAACACCCCTGCTTATTTCAGCAAGACAATGCCAAGCCACATTCTGCAGGTATTACAACAGCATGGCTTCGTAGTGAAAGAGTGCGGGTAGTAGACTGGCCTGCCTGTGGTCTAGACCTATCTCCCATTGAACATGTGTGGCGCTTTATGAAGCCTAAAATACCACAACAGAGATTGTGGACTGTTTAACAACTTAAGCTGTACGTGAAGCAAAAATTGGAAAGAATTCTACCTGAAAACCTCAAAAATTGATCTCCTCAGTTCCAAAACATTACCACAGTGGTAAAAATGCCTATACGCCAACTTTTTTGCAATGTGTTGCTGCCATTTTTATCCAAAGTAATGATTATTTGCAAAAAAATGTAGTTTCTCCGTTCAAATATTAAATATCTTGTCTTTGAAGTCTATCCAAATGAGTATACCGTAAGTTGAAAAGGATTTGCAAATCTGTCACACCTATGGATCATGTATTGTTTTGTCATGTAATGTTTTTGATTTAGGACATTCGGTCACGTTTTGCACTTCCTGGTTTTGTTTGCTTCCATGCCAACTCATTAGTTTTCACCTGTCACGTCCCTGTTCTCAGCCTCACACCTGTTTTCACTAATGATCAGAACTATTTAAGTCACTCTTTTTCTTGTCTTCGTCCTGGGATCTTCTCACACATGTGCATGCACCCGACCCATGCTGCACCTCCTTCATGTCCTTGTCCATAATTCCATGCCGTGTAAGTTTTTGTATTTATGCGATTGTGCTAGTTTTGTTTATAGTTTATTATTATTCATAGCCAATTGTTTTTGTGCAATGTCGTTTAGTTTATGTCCATCATTTCATGCCATCGAGCAGGTTTTTTTGTTTCACGTTTGTAGTGTTTAGCCAAGTTTCTTCCTCCATTGTGAGCGCTTTTTGTTGTTTATTTGTTTATTAAATAAACCATGTACTTACATTCATGCCTGACTCGTCCCACATCATCCTTGCATCGAGGAAGCACAAACATCCACAGCCCTAGCCTGACAAAATCATTGTATTCTGTTTTTATTTACGATTTACACAACGTGCCAACTTGACTAGTTTTGGGTTTTGTAGTTTAAACATAGTCGGTATGGCGTTGTTTTACCTTGGAGAAGAGAAAAAAACATTGTGTGTAGTTGTATCTATAGCCCTAGCCAGAAATACTCATTGTCCATTTCATTCCATCACAAATCTTTGCCTTTTTCACCTTCACATACGCCACTGTCGTTCATTCATGGAGACACATCCATGCCAAGTTAAGACAGTCACCCTTGAGGCCCTATGTAGAAGGAGCGCTGCCTGGGAAAGTGATAGTAAGAGAAAAGAGGCTCTGGAGAGGAGTGAGAGTTATCTCGTTCGATGTCATTGAACGGGCGCCTCTTTTCTTCATGCCTCTCTCTCTCTCGCTCTGTCTCGTCTTCCTCTTCTATAACTTGCATGGCTCCCATCGCGCTCGCCTCCTCCAGTGCTCGTCAGACAGTCCAAGGACAAAGTGAAGATATGCTGGTAGCAGTGGACTGTCCGTCACTGAGTCTTTGAGGCTTTTTTACCTTTTGCTTGTCCTGACAGTTTGTAAATGAGTCCCCTGTGCGTTTAAGCTCTGTCAGTGCGACATCAAACTCACAACACTTATCGTGACTTACATAAGTAGCACAATGCAGGATTTAAGACACCTAGCGCACAATACAAGGCTTCGCGCTGTTGAGGTCACACTTTTGTTTTTTAGCGCTCATGCAGTACCTTCATTTTATATTCATAGAATCCTCAAGAAGTCTCTGATAGAGTTATGAAGATGTCACATTTGACTGATTTTTATCGTGGCATCTGAGTTTGGTTACATATTGATGACAATAATATAGTTAAAAATATGTTTTGTTACTTGGACCCCTAAACACAGGTTTGTCAAACTCGTTTTTTATAAAGGGGCCACATAGCAGTAAAATGGCTGCCCTTTTTTAAATCTAACATTTATGCAGGTAATGACCTGTTATTAATCATGATTATTCAAATTTCAAGTGTGATGTATCTTATTTAAAAAAAAAAAAATCATGTGACAGCACTAATGTAATTGCGGATGCATTTGATCATTAGATATTTCTTATGTACAAATTGATGGATAACGTGTTTTAAAATCTTAACTAAAGGTTAAATGAAAATATTTAACTTTCTTTTTATGCGTGGCGCAGTGGGAGAGTGGCCGTGCGCAACCCGAGCGTCCCTGGTTCAATTCCCACCTAGTACCAACCTCGTCACGTCCGTTGTGTCCTGAGCAAGACACTTCACCCTTGTTCCTGATGGGTGCTGGTTGGCGCCTTGCATGGCAGCTCCCTCCATCAGTGTGTGAATGTGTGTGTGAATGGGTAAATGTGGAAGTAGTGTCAAAGCGCTTTGAGTACCTTGAAGGTAGAAAAGCGCTATACAAGTACAACCCATTTATCATTTATTTATTTATCATTTCAAAAATATTTTGTAAAACAGTATATAACAATATTTGTGATCATCAGATAATATTAAAATTGAAAGGATATGCCCTTTCTCTCTCTCTCTCTATCTATCATATATATATAAATATATATATATATATATATATATATATATATATATATATATATATATATATATATGGGGCAAAAAAGTATTTAGTCAGCCACCGATTGTGCAAGTTCTCCCACTTAAAATGATGACAGAGGTCTGTAATTTTCATCATAGGTAGTACACTTCAACTGTGAGAGACAGAATGTGAAAAAAAAAATCTAGGAATTCACATTGTAAGAATTGTAAATAATTTATTTGTAAATTAAAGTGGAAAATAAGTATTTGGTCAATAACAAAAATTAAACTCAATACTTGGTAATATAAACTTTGTTAGCAATAACAGAGGTCAAAAGATTACTATAGGTCTTTACCAGGTTTGCACACACAGTAGCTGATATTTTGGCCCATTCCTCCATGCAGATCTTCTCGAGAGCAGTGATGTTTTGGGGCTGTTGCCGAGCAACACGGACTTTCAACTCCCTCCATAGATTTTCTATGGGGTTGAGGTCTGGAGACTGGCTAAGCCACTCCAGGACTTTCAAAAGCTTCTTACAGAGCCACTCCTTCGTTGCCCGTGCGGTGTGTTTGGGATCATTGTCATGCTGGAAGACCCAGCCATGTTTCATCTTCAAAGTTCTCACTGATGGATGGAAAAAAAAAAAATAGTAATAATAAAAAAAAAGGAAGGAGGTTTTGGCTCAAAATCTCACGATACATGGCCCCATTTATTCTTTCCTTAACAAGGATCAGTCGTCCTGTCCCCTTAGCAGAAAAACAGCCCCAAAGCATGATGTCACCACACCCATGCTTCACAGTAGGTATGTTGTTCTTGGGATGCAACTAAATATTCTTCTTCCTCCAAACAGGACGAGTTGAGTTTATACCAAAACATTTTTTTTGGTTTCATCCGACCACATGACATTCTCCCAATCCTCTGCTGCATCATCCATGTGCTCTCTGGCAAACTTCAGACGGGCCTGGACATGCACTGGCTTAAGCAGGGGGACACGTCTGGCACTGCAGGACTTGATTCCCTGTCGGCGTAGTGCGTTGCTGATGGTGACCTTTGTTACTTTGGTCCCAGCTCTCTGCAGGTCATTCACCAGGTCCCCCCGTGTGGTTCTGGGACTTTTGCTCACCGTTCTCATAATCATTTTGACCCCACGGGATGAGATCTTGCGTGGAGCCCCAGATCGAGGGAGATTATCAGTGGTCTTGTATGTCTTCCATTTTCTGATAATTGCTCCTACAGTTGATTTTTTTTCACACCAAGATGCTTGCTTATTGTAGATTCACTCTTCCCAGTCTGGTGCAGGTCTAGAATTCTTTTCCTGGTGTCCTTCGACAGCTCTTTGGTCTTGGCCTTAGTGGAGTTTGGAGTCTGACTGTTTGAGGCTGTGGACAGGTGTCTTTTTATACGGATAACGAGTTCAAACAGGTTCCATTAATACAGGTAACGAGTGGAGGACAGAAGAGCTTCTTAAAGAAGAAGTTACAGAACTGTGAAAGCCAGAGATCTTCCTTGTTTGAAGTGACCAAATACTTATTTTCAACCATAATTTACAAATAAATTATTTAAAATTCTTATAATGTGAATTCCTGGATTTTTTTTTCACATTCTGTCTCTCACCTGAATAAATACCTCAGCCTTCCCGGTAAGGTTTATTCAGGTGTACTGGAGAGGAGGCTTCGCCGGATAGTCGAACCTCGGATTCAGGAGGAACAGTGTGGTTTTCGTCATGGTTGTGGAACTGTGGACCAGCTCTATACTCTCGGCAGGGTTCTTGAGGGTGCATGGGAGTTTGCCCAACCAGTCTACATGTGCTTTGTGGACTTGGAGAAGGCATTCGACCGTGTCCCTCGGGAAGTCCTGTGGGGAGTGCTCAGAGAGTATGGGGTACCGGACTGTCTTATTGTGGCAGTCCGCTCCCTGTATGATCAGTGTCAGAGCTTGGTCTGCATTGTTGGCAGTAAGTCGGACACGTTTCCAGTGAGGGTTGGACTCCGCCAAGGCTGTCCTTTGTCACCGATTCTGTTCATAACTTTTATGGACAGAATTTCTAGGCGCAGCCAAGGCGTTGAGGGGATCCGGTTTGGTGGCCATGGAATTAGGTCTTTGCTTTTTGCAGATGATGTGGTCCTGATGGCTTCATCTGGCCGGGATCTTCAGCTCTCACTGGATCGGTTCGCAGCCGAGTGTGAAGCGACCGGAATGAGAATCAGCACCTCCAAGTCCGAGTCCATGGTTCTCGCCCGGAAAAGGGTGGAGTGCCATCTCCGGGTTGCGGAGGAGACCCTGCCCCAAGTGGAGGAGTTCAAGTACCTAGGAGTCTTGTTCACAAGTGGGGGAAGAGTGGATCGTGAGATCGACAGGCGGATCGGTGCGGCGTCTTCAGTAATGCGGACGTTGTATCGATCCGTTGTGGTGAAGAAAGAGCTGAGCCGGAAGGCAAAGCTCTCAATTTACCGGTCGATCTACGTTCCCATCCTCACCTATGGTCATGAGCTTTGGGTCATGACCGAAAGGATAAGATCACGGGTACAAACGGCCGAAATGAGTTTCCTCCGCCGTGTGGCCGGGCTCTCCCTTAGAGATAGGGTGAGAAGCTCTGCCATCCGGGAGGAGCTCAACGTAAAGCCGCTGCTCCTTCACATCGAGAGGAGCCAGATGAGGTGGTTCGGGCATCTGGTCAGGATGCCACCCGAACGCCTCCCTAGGGAGGTGTTTAGGGCACGTCCAGCTGGTAGGAGGCCACGGGGAAGACCCAGGACACGTTGGGAAGACTATGTCTCCCGGCTGGCCTGGGAACGCCTCGGGATCCCCCGGGAAGAGCTAGACGAAGTGGCTGGAGAGAGGGAAGTCTGGGCTTCCCTGCTTAGGCTGCTGCCCCCGCGACCCGACCTCGGATAAGTGGAAGATGATGGATGGATGGATGGATGGATTCTGTCTCTCACAGTTGAAGTGTACCTTTGATGAAAATTACAGACCTCTGTCATCATTTTAAGTGGGAGAACTTGCACAATCGGTGGCTGACTAAATACTTTTTTGCCCCACTGTATATGTGACATTCAAATGAAGACTTTGATATGCAATATGACTGCTGGTCACAGGAGCGATGTGGTAAATGTACACTTTGCTGGAGAATTGTCATAAAAACCTGCACGACTCTTGCCTTGTTGTTTTGGCTGTGACATGATTGCAGACTTCCGATTAAAGACGGGAATAGTAAAGCTATTCTTTCTAAGAATTTCCACTTTTAGTTTGTTTTTTAAGGCTATGTCTAAACTAAGCCGAATAATCCCTTAAACTAATAATTATTTAGCCTAAGCATCGTGTCAGCCACACTAAACCATCTTTTAAAGTAACCCTCCTTGGATAATTTTTTTACACGGGTATGTGTGCCGTATTTTTCTTGAATCTCCGAGGGCCCTTAGCTTTGTATGGACTCATTGATCATTTACAAACCGAGTTCGTAGATGAAGTGACACCAACAAGACCGCGACACACACAGGAAGTGACGTCGGAAAAAACGCGCCACAGCCAGCTTCATAAAAACCTGTTTCCACTCAGAGGTAACCACTAGAAAGATGCGGGCGATTCATCCAGACGTGTTTCTGCTTCCTCTACATGTACAGACACTTGTGGAAATCACACATAAATACTTTAAGAGAAAGTGATTGCAGCTATTTCGGATACAACACTTCTCAGACGGCAAGAGAACTTTCAAATGTCCAGGTCAGCTGTGATTCTACTTACTGAAAAACTTTGTCCATTTGTTGAATGAAAGACAACGACAATGGGGGCTCCTTTGGATGTGATAAAAAAGGTAGCATGTGCTCTGTATTACCTGGCCACTGAGGGAAGACTACGAAAAACAGCGATTGCTTTTGGACTGGAAAAGCAGACTGGATCAGTTATTATCCGGCATGTATGTCGCAGACTCAACGTCTAGGTCCAGATTATATAAAGTCACCAAAACGAATGGACAATGAAGGTCAAGGTAAAATAGTGAGGAGAGTCCTGACCAGATATCGAGATCCCTAGATTTATTGATGTAAAATGGTCTTTGTCACATTGTTTACTTTCACGTGTTTACTAAAGATTTCATTATTTTATGATGGCTCACGTGTGATTCACTTCAATAGGACCCCACAGCACACTGGATTCCATTGATTGATTGATTGATTGAAACTTTTCCGTACAATTTACCACTAAATGGTAACACCCGAATAAGTTTTTCAACTTGTTTAAGTCGGGGTCCAAGTAATGAATGACTTGGAATACCACAACACTGGATACAATTCAGAAAAGTTAAATTTAATTTAAGAACTTGCTCACAAAGCAACACTGGAGGTGACTGACGTGTGCATTTTCCGCACATGCGTTCTAAGTCGCGTTGCGCCAGCGGACGGAGTGGGGGAAGGGGCCTTAAACGACTATTGTGTGTGTGTGAACAAGGATAACATTAAGTGGGATTTACCCTAGATAACCTTAGCAGGCTTAGTGTAGAAGGGGCCTTAGAAGTTTTAATTTTCAGGCTCATAAATAAAAGGCCAAAAAGTATATACAGTATTTTAAAAAGGAGTCATGATTTATTTCTGCACTTAAGAGACTTCCTTGTGGTCTAATATAAGATGTAATGGTGGTTCTTTGGTCACAATTGTGCATAGATAATGTTTAACAGACCATTTTCAAGCTGCTTTCTGACCGTCTCTTCAGGATTGCTAGTCATACTCATGCCATATTTTTTGTAGTTTTTAACATAGGATTCATGTGCCTGTACAAGCCAGTCTGCCCCACAACAAGAGGATAGAGAAAATTAAAAAGCTTGTTGACGACAGTGTCAGGCTACAATGGCGGACTCACGCATAGATTTTCTGTTATATTTATAGCCATATATGGAAATCTGCTGACATCACAAATGGAACAAATTCGGAGGAAGTATGAAGGACATTGAGATTGTTATTTCAAAATTTCCGCCATGCCTCCATGGTTTGATTTCAAATATTTCAGACTTCATGCAGATTATAAAATACACAAAAACTAAAAAAAAAGGTACTAAAAAATATTAAGTTGATTTTGCACAAATGGTCATCTTTAAGTTAAATAGCATGTAAACAGCTGCCATACAGTACGTCCAGTTTACTGTATACTGGGTCTCCATTAGTAAGTCATGCAGTGTGTTAATATAGCCTTGGTTTGTCTGGCTAAGCAGACTAGAGTACTTGGCCCGAGGCTCCGTGACCCTGAAACACACTCTAACACGGGCATAAACACACACATCTACACACAAAACCAGTCCCATGTCTGACCTTATCCCCTTGCAGCTCACACATGCACAACATCCCTCCGGTGGATGGACTTTTCCCTCTGTGCCTGTGTGTGTGTGTGTGTGTGTGTGTGTGTGTGTGTGTGTGTGTGGGTGTGGGTGCGTGCGTGTGCGTGCGTGCATGCGTGTGTGTGTGCCACGACTGCTGCCTTCTCACAGACAAACAGGGGAAATCCTCCTTGTCTTGCCTTGTCCATCACGGGCCATCTCGCTGTTCCAAGGCACGTGGGCGGCAGAAAAGCCTCCCCCGACCTCCCGGGCCAGTCTCCAAACCTTGGAGATTTACCCACCCCAAACACACACACACACACACACACACACACACACACACACATATATCTTGCATAGGCTGCTTGGCTCCAGCCAGGTTCCCCTGACGCAGGGACACACGCAGACAGGAAGTTTGGAAAGAAGGTTTGTGTCAATTTGCTTCTCTTCAGAACACTCCGGGTCTGACCCGCTCTCCAGCACGCCGCTTCCTCTCGCTCCATCATTCCATAAACAAGCACTGAAGGCGTGCCGGCCCGCCAACACTAATAATATTACTCATGTTTTGATTTGACGCTTGACATCTACGTGAGTTTGTGGGGGGCTGACTCACGTAGATGTTTGTGTTACATGACTGAACGAAGTTGGTCAAAACAGAAAATGCCTGCGTTCACGTTTCCCTCCGGGGTTTTCTCTGATAACAAGGATGGCAGATCTTCGTCACAGAGGAAACCGCGTTAACATGTCACCTTCTCTCACTTTTTATCCTTTGCGTCTCCTTACGGCTATGTCTACACTAAGCCGGATAACTCCTTAAACAAATAATTATTTAGCCTAAGTATCGAGTCAGCCACACTAAACCGTTGTTTAAGGTAACCCTCCTTGGATATTTTTTTACATCGGTAAGTCAGCCATGTATTTCTTGAATCTCCGGCTCTTAGCTTTTATGGACTGGAAAGATGGAGGCGTGTCATCCAGACATGCCCATGTTTCTCATTCTTTTACTTGTACAGACGGTTGTGGAAATCATACATGAACACCTTAAGACAGAGGTGGGCAATACGTCAATCGCGATCTACCAGTCGATCGCAAAGGTAGTCTTGGTAGCTCGCATTACATAAAAAAAAAAATTGACACCAGCCTATCATTCATACCGTCTTTTGATTGATAAATAGGGCAGCCAATCAGATGACATCTGCGTCTTTCTGACCCTTAAGTCACTGCGCGTGCGCAAACAACGGCGCTCAGTGCAGCAAAACTAACCAGCTTGTCAGCGAGTTACCGACAATTTTCAACCCTCTGTTTTTTATCTTAAACCTAAGAAAGGGTATAAAAATGAGTGGGGGAGCTGGACCAAGTAAGAAGACATAAACTTATCACTTTCATACAGAATGGGAGGACTTTTATTTTCACGATGACATTTTTGAAGTTCGTTTGTCTCATCTGTCAGTCTACCATTGCAATACCAAAGAGGGGAAATGTGGAGCGTCATTATCGGACTATTCAAGGAAAATACGACACCGACTTCCCGCTGAAAAGTGAGCTGAGAAAGAGAAAGGTGAAGGAACTGAAATCCCAGTTGTCCAGACAGCAGTCGCCAAAAGCGACTATGCATCCTTGGCTGATTCAATTCAGTGCAAGTCATCAGAGTAAACTCGGGTAATGACAAAAAATGTACATAGTTAATTGTGTTGTGTTGTGCAATATTGGCTCATGCAGTTATGCATGTACATCAACATACATTGGCGATATAAAGAATCCTCAATATATTTAGAAATAAATATATGTTTTGCATTTTTGTAGTAGGTAGATCATTTTGACTTGATCCTTTTACAAGTAAGTGTCAGCACCCCTGCCTTAAGAGGAAGCAATTGCAGCTATTTGGGATACAACACATCTCAGACAGCTAAAGAACTTAAGAATATCCAGGTCAGCTGTGTTTCTACTTAACGTAAAACTTTTTCCATTTGTCTGAGAGATAACGAGAATGTGGGCTTCAAAGGATGTGATAATAATAATAATAATAATAATGGATTAGATTTATATCACGCTTTTCTATTGTTAGATACTCAAAGCGCTCACAGAGAAGTGTGAACCCATCATTCATTCACACCTGGTGGTGGTAAGCTACATCTGTAGCCACAGCTGCCCTGGGGTAGACTGACGGAAGCGTGGCTGCCAGTTTGCGCCTACGGCCCCTCCGACCACCACCTATCATTCATTCATCATTCACCGGGGGCAAGGGTGAAGTGTCCTGTCCAAGGACACTACTGCAGCGATTTGGATGTCAATAGGTGGGAAGCGAACCTGGAACCCTCAGGTTTCTGGCACGGCCGCTCTACCCATTACACCATGCCGCCCCAAAATAATAAAGGTAGCGTGTGCTTTGTATTACCTGGTCATCGAGTGAAGACTACGGAAAACATTGAATGCTTTTGGACTGGCAAAGCAGACTGTATCAGTTATTGTCTGCCATGTAGGTCATGGACTCAACGTCTATGTCCAGAGTATATAAAGTCACCAAAAACGAATAGACAATGAAGGTGAAAGCAAAATAATGAGGAGTGCCCTGAACAGATATCTAAATCCCTAAATTAACTGATGTAAAATAGTATTTGTCCTATTGTTTACTTTTAACATCTCCATTAAATATTTAATTAATTAATGATTTCTCAGGTGTGATTCACTACAATAGGGCCCCACAGCAAACTGGATTGCAATTAATTGAAATACCACAACACTGGATAATGTTCAGATAAGTAACATTTGATTTAAGAACTTGCACACAGAGCAACACTGGAGGTGACTATGACATGCGCATTTTCTGCACATGCGTACTAGGTCTCGTGGCGCCGGCAGACGGAGGCGTTGAGGGGTCTTAAACAACAAATATGTGTGTGTGGACAAGGATAAGGTTATGTGGGATTTACCCTGGATAACCTTAGTGTAGAAAGGGCCGTATGCACACGCACACACACACGCATGCACGCACGCACGCACGCACTCACGCACACACGCACACACACACACACACACACACACACACACACACACACACACATAAAGTAGAAGCCAGTCTACTGATGTTGTTGAGTGTGTGTCAACTCCATTAGCACATTCCCCGATAGGGCCACAGCCCTCTTATCTATGGCGACCCATTAATTACACTTTGTTCCCTTAAGTGATCTATTTCAGACCTGTCCCGCCCACAACACCCACACCCTGATATCTTCAGCCCTGCCCTGCTGCTCCCCCATCTGACCTCTCTCCTCTCCTGCCTACTTCATCCTCTCTCTTCTCTTCTGCTGCCTTCTTTCTTGCAAATAAACACATACACACGCACACACACACACACACACACACACAAGAACGTTCCCCCTCTCAGAATCACGTAGGATCACAAGGTCGTGTGACAAGTAGCTCTATACGTGAAAAGCAGGTGTGTGTGTGTGTGTGTGTGTATGTGTGTGTGTGCGCCTGTTTGAGACAAAACGGCACTTGAGGCTCACATGGGGCTCTTCTAAGTCGATTTCCACGTTAAATGTCCATGGCGGTGAAAATTGTGTGAAAATCACACGGTAGTTTGGTAAGCGCACTTCTCATACAATGGTGCCCATTTAGTTTTGCCACATAAGACTTGGAATGTGCATACAGAACACTCTCACTGGCTAACTTTTGTGTTTTTAAAGGGGAACATTATCACCAGACCTATGCAAGCGTCAATATATACCTTGATGTTGCAGAAAAAAGACCATCTATTTTTTTAACCGATTTCCGAACTCTAAATGGGTGAATTTTGGCAAATTAAACGCCTTTCTGTTTATCGGTCTTTTAGCGATGACGTCAGAACGTGACGTCACCGAGGTAATACACCCGCCATTTTCATTTTCAACACATTGCAAACACCGGGTCTCAGCTCTGTTATTTTCCGTTTTTTCGATTATTTTTTGGAACCTTGGAGACATCATGCCTCGTCGATGTGTTGTCGGAGGGTGTAACAACACTAACAGGGAGGGATTCAAGTTGCATCACTGGCAAGAAATCTGCCGCCAGACCCCCATTGAATTTGCCAGAGTGTCTGCACATTTTACCGGCGATGCTCAGACAGACATGGCACAGAGATGTATGGATAACCTGCAGATGCATTTGCAAAGATTAAGTCAACGAAATCACAAAGGTGAGTTTTGTTGATGTTGTTGACTTATGTGCTAATCAGACATATTTGGTCACGGCATGACTGCCAGCTAATTGATGCTAACACGGTACGCTAATCGATGCTAACATGCTATTTACGGTAGCTGTATGTACATTTGAAACTAGATACCCACATTTAATGCGAAACAAACACTTACCAATCGACATATTTAAGTTGCTCCAGTGTCACAAGATGCGAAAGTCCTGATCGTTTGGTCCACACATTTTACCGGCGATGCTAATAAGGCAGCCATGCTATGGGCCACTTCCTTAGGTACACCCATGCTATAGCCGAGTAGCGTCAATAGCTATTCGCTCAATAGCTTCAATTTCTTCTTCAATTTTGTTTTCGCTATCTGCCTCCATACTCCAACCATCTGTTTCAATACATGCGTAATCTGTTGAATCGCTTAAACCGCTGAAATCCGAGTCTGAATCCGAGCTAATGTCGCTGTATCTTGCTGTGGTAACCGCCATGTTGTTTGTATTGGCAGCCCTGTATGACGTCACAGGGAAATGGACCGTTGCATCGCAAATAGCGAAAGTCAAGAACTTTAAAGCTTTTTTTAGGGATATTCCAGGAGGTGTAAAATTTTGAAAAAAACTTTGAAAAATAAAATAAGCCACTGGGAACTGATTTTTATTGTTTTTAACCCTTTTGAAATTGTGATAATGTTCCCCTTTAGGAAACAGGCATAATATTTTAAATAAAAAATAATGCTATGATCATTGATTGATTGATTGATTGATACTTTTATTAGTAGATTGCACAGTTCAGTACATATTCCGTACAATTGACCACTAAATGGTAACACCCGAATACGTTTTTCAACTTGTTTAAGTCGGGGTCCACGTTAATCAATTCATGGCAACCATATCATTACTATGTATTTACTACCATTACCATAATGATAGTGAATAGGATATGTGTTACCACTTTATAATGTGCATGCGCTAATGAAGAGGTTATAAATAAGTTAAAGTTACTGATCCCTTGTTGTTAAAACTTAAAGGTACCCTTTAAGTTTTAAAAAAACTTAAAGGTACCCTTTAAGTTTTAAAAAAACTTAAACTCATTCTGGTTGCAAATGTATTTGAAAAAATGTATTCTTATTTATACAATTTCTATGTATATTTCTATTTATTTATTTTTAATTTTTTTTGGTTTTTGTGTGCGGGTTTTAAATTTGTATATATATATATATATATATATATATATATATATATATATATATATATATATATATATATATATAGGGAACTATGCATCATTTTAAAAGAAGAATTGCGATTTGGATGTGATTACATTTTTTAACGTCTGAATGTGTCACCTCTATAAGATATATGTAACTAAATAAGAACCATTCTACAGTGGCAGTGTTATTTGATATCTAAATCGACATTTTGAAACTTAAAACTTCGTAGCCAGCTATACATCACAAATTGCTTTTTTATGTATTGTGTATTTTCTGTTGCATCAAGTACTTTGTTGAGTTAATAGATAAACACCGCGATTGAATTATACAAGTTGTAGCTTTTTTCGACAGAACACCGCCACCGCCCACAACGTAGTCTCTTTGTTTACACTATGCATTAACATGGCACTTGAGGCTCACATGGGGCTCTTCTAAGTCGATTTCCACGTTAAATATCCATGCCGGTGAAAAGTGTTTGAAAATCACACGGTAGTTTGGTAAGATCACTTCTCATACAATGGGGCCCATTTAGTTTTCCTTTTTTGCAAAATACGACTAGTGTGTGTATGTGGGTGTGAATGTTGTCTGTCTATCTGTGTTGGCCCTGTGATGAGGTGGCAACTTGTCCAGGGTGTACCCTGCCTTCCGCCAATGTGCTGCTGAGATAGGCTCCAGCACCCCCTGCGACCCCAAAAGGTACAAGCGGTAGAAAATGGATGGATGGATTTTGAATATGCTTACAGAACACTCTCACCAGCTAACTTTTGTGTTTGTAAGAAACACAAATATTTTTGATAAAAAATAATGCTATGATTATTACCACTTATTTGCTACTATTACCATAAAGATTGTGAATAGGACATGTGGTACCACTTTATAATGTACATGTGCTGATAAATAGGTTAAGTTAAGTTACTGATCTGGGACGGCGTGGCACAGTGGAAGAGTGGCCGTGCGCAACCCGAGGGTCCCTGGTTCAATCCCCACCTAGTACCAACCTCGTCACATCCGTTGTGTCCTGAGCAAGACACTTCACCCTTGCTCCTGATGGGTGCTAGTTAGCGCCTTGCATGGCAGCTCCCTCCATCAGTGTGTGAATGTGTGTGTGAATGGGTAAATGTGGAAGTGGTGTCAAAGCGCTTTGAGTACCTTGAAGGTAGAAAAGCGCTATACAAGTACAACCCATTTATCATTTATTCATTTATTTATTTATCCCTTGTTGTTAAAAGTTAGAGGGACCCTTTTATGCTAAACCAACTTTGTTTTACCTATTGGTACCTGTTGCTGTGTATTTTGGATTTCTATAAGTATTGGAAATGTTAAATCCAACCATGGAGGCATTGCAAAGATATTCATAAAATAGTATTGCCTTCCTTAGTTTATACTTCCTTGAAAGGAGGCATTTGGAATTTGCCCCATTGGGGACGTTTTTTCTAGTGGTGACGTCACCGCTGCATCCGTCACCATTGTTCAGGGTAATTTTGGAGGAAAAAAAGGTAAGATTTGTGCGAAGTGCTTGGCGCGAGTCCGCCATTGTAGTCTAACACTGTAGTCAATAAGTTCCTTCTTTTTCGCTATCCTCTTGTTGTGGGGAAGACTGGTTCGTGCCTGCACATGCATCCTCCGTTGTTTCCATTGCTAAAACAAAGTAGCATATAGTTGTACTCAATCTGTCAGTAGACTACAACAGTGGTTCTTTATTCACCAAGTACCACTTCAGAAAACACTTGGCTCTCGAAGTGCCACCTCATTGACCAACATTAAAGTACAGTCACGTAATAGGCAAAAGTATTCACTCAGTGGCCTACTGGTTAGAGTGTCCGCCCTGAGATCGGTAGGTTGTGAGTTCAAACCCGGGCAGAGTCATACTAAAGACTATAAAAATGGGACCCATTACCTCCCTGCTTGGCACTCAGCATCAAGGGTTGGAATTGGGAGTTAAATCACCAAAATGATTCCTGGGCGAGGCCACCGCTGCTGCCCACTGCTCCCCTCACCTCCCAGGGGGTGATCAAGGGTGATAGGTCAAATGCAGAGAATAATTTCGCCACACCCCATGTGTGTGTGACAATCAGTGGCACTTTAACTTTAAAAACAAGGCAGAAGTTTTATTTCCATTCATCCATTTTCTACCGCTTATTCCCTTTTTTTGGGGGGGAGCCGCGGGGGGCGCTGGTGCCTATCTTAGCTACAATCGGGCGGAAGAGTTATCCACGAACAGAAGATCCCCCACTCGCCTGCCCTGTACTCCAGATAGTGTACCCAAATCCCTTTTCTTAGTTTCCATCGGCACCAATTCTATAGTCAGAATTCCTATTTGTTTATACATTTGCAGAATATTAGTATTACTCAAATTGCGTATAGGATTGTACACACACACACACACACACACACACACACACACACACACACACACACACACACACACACAGAGACACACACACACATACATGTTGTGACATGTTGTTGTTATGCGGTTTCTTACTTATGTATGTTATGTTGCAGCTATTTAAAATAGTTGTGTCAATTTGTTCTGGCCCAAACTAAATGGGCCCTTTGAAACATATCTTTGTCGTTTTGTGTTGTATGTAGACCACATTGCTTAGCAGAGTTCAGTGATGCAAGTGCATGTCAAGTAGATCAACAGATTGTATTATTCTCCAGTGCAATAACAGTACTGAAATTAAGGCTAAAATGGCATTAATGGGAGCCTTAAAATAATGTTTAAAAAAATAAGTGACGAAATAGTTACTTTTCACAGTAACACATTACTTTTTGGTGTAAGTAACTGAGTTAGTAACTGAGTTACTTTTGAAATAAAGTAACTTGTAACTGTAACTAGTAACTGGTTTTCAGTAACTAACCCAACACTGTATGTTTGTACAGTGAATGTGTATGTACAATATGTGTGTGTGTATATATATATATATATATATATATACAGTATATATATACATACATATATATATATATATATATATATATATATATATATATATATGTAATATATATTATATATATATATATATATATATATATATATATATATATATATGTTTGTACAGTGAATAAGCGTGTGGATGTACGAACTTTGAGTATGTTGGTATGTACTGTATTTGTGTATGTATGTATGTATGTATGTGTGAATAACGGTGTGTATGTGAGTATATGTGTATTTGTATGTACAATACTGTATATTTGACTCCCAGTGTCTGTGTGGGAGCCAGAGTACGGCCCCAGCCACCCAGAGAGCCCAACCCACAAACAGCAGTTGTGGCGCCCAGGGAAATAGGATAATTCTAATAAGACTTTGACAATTTATATATTTTTATGAAATGTAGTCATGTGAAGTTTTTGTTTTGCTCAATGTGTGTTTGTTGTGCTGTCATTTTTGGGTTTCTACCCTCATTTTATTTAGCGCTCTTTTCAGTGGGATTCAAGATTGCCATAATATATTTAACTACCGCAATTACACTTAACTGTGAAGTTAAGTAGAGGGCCACAAAATAGGGGCCTGCGGGCCGCAAATGTCTCGCGGGACACCATCGTGTACGATGTAGTTGCTGAAAATATTGAAGCGTGGATCATGACTACATTTCATCAAAAAATATAAATTGCCATAAGTTTATTAGAATGATCCTATTTGCCACTGAAACTACTGAAAATACAGTTTTACAGCCCAAGTACTGATATTACTTATATATATTACGCCACCTGTTTTAGCTAAAGGCAACCATCGAGTTCCCTTTTCTTCCAAGCAACACCCGCATTACACAACACAGACTTGATCCGGCTGCATGTATATATATATATAGCTAATTTTATAACAAAGTTGAAGAATATATACCACTCAAATGCATATAAAGTGTTTTACACATCACGTTTTCTGTAGATTGTATATTATTAAAACTTAAGGTTTAAAAAATTGTTCTTGTTCTCTGTTGTTTTTTAAGAAAAAAATTAATAATTTGGAACATTGCATGCTCCCAGGCCTGGCCTGGCATTACCTTGCATTGGACAATGATTGTGCGAATGAGCTGCACTATTTTCTGCTGACCTTCGACAGCTGGGTTATTAAAGAGGGCCGCGATGCATAGTGTGTGTGTGTGTGTGTGTGTGTGTGTGTGTGTGTGTGTGTGTGTGTGTGTGTGTGTGTGTGTGTGTGTGTGTGTGTGTGTGTGTGTGTGTGTGTGTGTGTGATGACGACAATGGCAGTGAATGCACTGGGGTGTGTGGGGTCTAACTCTCAAGGCCTTCTATTCAGTGAGCCCTAATGCTGAATGCAACCTGTCTGTCTTACAGGTGCAAGGGGGGCCTCTCCTACCCCTCTCCTTCACCACTACCTCTTTTGTCACTCAAAAATGTGTGCATGTCTCATATTGTGGTCGAGTGCATATTTGTGTGCAAGTGTGTGTGTTTGTCTATGCATCGCATTGTCCTAGAGGTGCCAAGGAGTGTGTACACCGTGTGTGTTTGAGACCTCATTGTGTGAAATTGAAGTAGAGGCTGTGTGCTTGTGTAAGTAAGAAGTGTGGTCTGGCGAATAGGTGCAGCCAGTTAGTTTTGAATGAAGTTGCCTGTTTGTATTTCTAGGAGTGCATACCCCACTGCCTCCTTGGCAAAGTAGCCCGCCCTGACCATCATGACAATTTTTGCGTAGGTGAAGCATGCCACGTGTCTGCGCTCATAGACAATCTTTGTGGTCGCCTCTCCGTTTGAGACACATATTGTGTGCATGGCCATAGAAAAGAAAATGCTCTTTATTGGGCCAGAAACAAAAAGGTGTCAGGCGAGCTAGCAGCCTCTGACTGATTGCAGTTGAAGTCCTGACCAATGGTCCTGCACGGGCAGCAAAGGACCTAGGGCAGGGGGGGCCACACTTTTTCTGCAGGCGAGCTACTTTTCAATTGACCAAGTCGAGGGGATCCACCTCATTCAAATATATATATATATATATATGACTAATATGTATTTATTTATGAAAAATAGGTTTTGTTAACAAGTTAAAGGTGTTTAATGATAATACAAGCATGTTTAACACATATAGATTCCTTTCTTTCATGCATACAAAAATATAAGTTGGTGTATTACCTGATTCTGATGACTTGCATTGATTGGAATCAGACTAGTGATGATCAATTTTCAAAGGGAGGAGAATAAATGTCCTCCTTTTTAAGGGAAAAACACAAATGATTTAAATGTGTGCTTTTGTTTGGATATTGTGCACTGGCTTCTTTATTTTGTGTCAGGACTTGTAATAAGGAGTTGACTCAGATGAGGTTCTAATAAAGCTTTTATTTTGAAACCACTTTTTAAACCTCCGGAGCCAGAGTATGACGCACTTAATGATTAACAAAAAAGGTCTGCGGAAATAATTCTGGAAATAGATAAACAAATAATCACTCCAAAAAATAGGAGGAAAAAACTAACAAAAAGACGAACTATCATAAATGTCGTATCTACTATAAAAAATAACACAAAGCGCTCCAACAGGATGAAGAACAAAAAGGACTATAACTTCCATCCATCCATCCATTTCCTACCGCTTATTCCCTTTCGGGGTCGCGGGGGGTGCTGGCGCCTATCTCAGCTACAATCGGGCGGAAGGCAGGGTACACCCTGGACAAGTCGCCACTATAACTTAATACTTAATAAAGATAAACAAAAAAACTCTCAATCTATGAGGAAGAAAATGAATTTAGAAAAATACAAAAACTCACCAAATAAGTTGAACGAAGGCTAGACTGACGAAGGTTGCTTTAAGGAGGAAAAAAAGTAAAATTCAAAATTACAGCAAGAGAATGGAAGGAAACGTGTGAAGAGGCAAGGCATGGATATAAACATGGACATGGACATGAACGCTAGATAGACAGGAAAGTTTGAGACGATCTGGCACAGGACAAGAGGAGACATGAGCTTAAATACAACATGACGGTAATGGGAAACAGGTGGAAACAATCAAGGGTCAGGGATGACATCAGACTGGTGACACAATAGGAAGGGCCCGTGATCTGAAACAAGAGGAGTTGCTTTTCAAAATAAAATATGCAAATCACAAGACAGAAAAAAACAAGACAAGACTTCCCAACGCCGCGGTGTGACTTTTTTATTTAAAAAAATGTACCGTATGTAGCATTCAATACCACAAATTGTGATACATCATCTGATTTTAATGAAACATTATACATTTAATAACCTATGCTTTATAAAAATGTTATTGTGTCTACTTAAGTTACTTGCTTTAAAACATGTTAAGTTCAATAATCTGTTGTCAAAGTATCAGATCGGGATTCTTGGAACTACCGTATTTTTCGGATTATGAATCGCTCCGGACTATACGTCGAACCGGCCGAAAATGCATAATAAAGAAGGAAAAAAACATATTTATTTGATAAAATCCAACACCAAGAATAGACATTTGAAAGGGAATTTTAAATAAATAAAGAATAGTGAACAACAGGCTGAATAAGTAAGTGTACGTTATATGACGCTTAAATAACCAACTGAAAAGGTACCTGGTATGTTAACGTAACATATTATGGTAAAAGTAATTCAAATAACTATAACATATAGAACATACTATATGTTTACCAAACAATCTGTCACTCCTAATCGATAAATCCCATGAAATCTTCTTCCTCTGTGTCGCTTCTAAACAACTCTGCCAACTCCAAAGGTATGCACCGCTTCCTCTTGTCGTTTTCTGCTGCATATTTCACTACGTCCAGCTTGTAATCTGCAGTACATGATTTCCTTTTCGGTCCAATTTTTGTTCAGCCCTTCTCAGTTTTTATAAGTTACCGCCAACGATGAAATGATCCATTTTAATAGCTACAGCAGTAGCATATAGCATATAGCAGTTAGCATTCCATGACCCACAATGCACTTCTACCATGACCCTCCCTCGCCGAATTCTTATTGGTTGACGTGTGTGTGACGATTGCTGACGTGTGTGTGACAATTGCTGACATTTTCTTCGTCTCTTCCGCGAATTATATAAATAATACTATTTGATATTTTACGGTAATGTGTTAATAATTTCACACATAAGTCGCTCCGGAGTATATGTCCCACCAAAACTATGAAAAAAACTGCGAATTATAGTCCGAAAAATATGGTAATGCCTGTTTTTTCAATACAACATAACATTTTCAATTTCATTAATTCATCCCAATCCAACTATTTAAAATTTTGAATTTCTCTACTTCCCGTGGTATGTACATTTCATGGTTTAAACTTCCTGTATTTGACACTGGTAAATCCATATAATTGTGCAACGTACAGTAAATGATGGCTGTGTCTTGGTGGGTTCACTTCTCACATATAGCATTCCGTTCACACCTGAATGTTGGCAAAAACGAGTCATTTGGAGTCTCGGTCTACTCAACTGTTCCAAAGTGGATGTCACAGATTCCACTTCATTTAAAGCAGTGGTGCCCACTAGCTCGATCGCAAGCTACTGGTCGATGGTGGAGGGTGTGTCAGTCAATCGCCAGCCAGGCATTAAAAAAATAGACCTTAAAAATTTGTGAGAGGCGATCTTCACCAAGATGTCACTTTCATCACTTGATTGACATTCACGGCACCCGAGGGTCTTGTGCGATGACGCTGGCTGCCGCAACATCATTATTAAGAAAAACTGACCGACAGAAAGGCGAGAAACATTTTTTTATTTCAACAGACTCTATCAAAACTCTAAAGACCGACTGCACAGTTCCTGTCTTCACAATAAAAGTGCTGCTCCATCCTGCCAGCGCTAACAAAATAAGAGTCTCAGAAAGCTAGCGTGCACAAGCTTGGAAGTTACGGAGTTTGCCGCCAATGTATTTGTTGTAAAGTGTACAAAAAGGAATGGAAGCTGGACAAAAAAAAAGGTCAAAAAGCAACCACTTTTATGTGGTATTGGACAGAAAGGAGGACTTTTTTTCTCCTCCATTTGAAAATGTAGACGTTATCATCACTACTGTCTGATTCCATCAGAATCAGGTAAGAAACAGAAAAAAAAAAAGAATCAGGTAAGACACCAACTTATATTCTTGTCTTTATGAAAGAAAGGAATCTATACATGTCCAACATGCTTGTATTGTCATTAAACACCTTTAACTTGTTAACAAAAATGTCTACTTCATAAATAAATAAATATGAATGATATATATGAGTGAGGTCGATCACCTCCACTTGGTCAATTGAAAAGTAGCTCGCCTGCAGAAAAACTGTGTGCACCCCTCATCTAAAGTGTCAAAACTTTTAAATGGTACTGCCTAAAAGTATTTTTTTTATTCTTTCATTTTCATAGTTTATTTTGAACATGAACACATTTACAACACAATACATCACACAGTTTCATATCACCTTACATTGCATCATGTCCGAAAAAGAGTAACAAGAAGCAAAGCTTATTTAATCCTACCCCTTTCCCACGTCAGAGCGCCCACAAATATATACATTCATCTACTGACTCTCCTTACAGCAAAATAGCAAAATGACATCCCTGAATGAGTAATACAACAGTTCTGTAACATGTAATTAATTAATTCAGTCATTACCAACATACTGAGATCCCAGGGGGGGATCAAGGGTGATGGGTCAAATGCAGAGAATAATTTTGCCACATCTAGTATGCGTGTGATAATCATTGGTACTTTAGCTTTAACTTTAATGAAAAATATCTTATTTTCACGGTGGCAGAGGGGTTAGTGCGTCTGCCTCACAATACGAAGGTCCTGCAGTTCTGGGTTCAAATACAGGCTCGGGATCTTTCTGTGTGGAGTTTGCATGTCCTCCCCGTGAATGCGTGGGTTCCCTCCGGGTACTCCGGCTTCCTCCCACTTCCAAAGACATGCACCAGGAGATAAGTTGATTGGCAACACTAAATTGGCCCTAGTGTGTGAATGTGAGTGTGAATGTTGTCTGTCTATCTGTGTTGGCCCTGCGATGAGGTGGCGACTTGTCCAGGGTGTACCCCGCCTTCCGCCCGATTGTAGCTGAGATAGGCGCCAGCGCCCCCCGTGACCCCTAAAGGGAATAAGCGGTAGAAAATGGATGGATGGATCTTATTTTCAATAAGGTTGAAAGTGTTTCTCATAATTCTTCTTCTTTGTACTTTGTAAGCATCATTAATGTGAACATCCTCTTAAACTGGATCACATCAGTCCAATGTTTAATTTCTTGACTTAATCCATTCCTTAATTCCACATACTGATATGCTAAAGGTTTTAAGTGTTGTACGTGCATAAAAATGTTTTGAATTAGATTTTCCTCTAAGGTTATATTTCTCCTCTTTAGTTTGAGAAGAATTGTTGTACATTCTTTGGTAGCAGGTTATAATTTGCTCTGTACATCATTTTAGCTGTTTGCAATTTTATCAAATCATCGAGCTTTAATATTTTCGACTCAATAAATAAAGTGTTTGTATGTACTCTATATCCAACATTACGTATTATTCTAATTCAGGGGTAGGGAACCTATGGCTCTAGAGCCAGATGTGGCTCTTTTGATGACTGCATCTGGCTCTCGGATAAATCTGAGCTGACATTGCTTAACAGGATAAGTAATGAATAATTCCACTTGTAATCCTTCCATCCATCCATTTTCTACCGCTTATTCCCTTTTGGGGTCGCAGGGGGCGCTGCCGCCTATCTCAGCTACAATCGGGCGGAAGGCGGGGTACACCCTGGACAAGTCGCCACCTCATCGCGGGGCCAACACAGATAGACAGACAACATTCACACTCAAATTCACACACTAGGGCCAATTTAGTGTTGCCAATCAACCTATTCCACTTGTAATCACAGTGTTAAAAACAACGTTCAAAATATAAAACATTCTCATGCATTTTTATGTTCAAGAAGTTGCGTTAATGGTAAGAAGTAATTTATTTATTATTGGTTAGTGTGGGGCTTGCCCTCCTGGTGGTTCTTCAGACCACCAAGAGCCTGTTTTAGGGTTCCAATATTGTTTTATTTTATTTTTCTCTCAGTTGCTTTACAGCAATTGTCTTTTTCTCTTTTGTCCTCACTCGCGCTCTGGCTCCAGCCCCCACCCTGTCCCTCCTCCTGGCTGCTGGTTATAACAGAGCGACAGGTGATTAGATAAAAAGGCCCAGGTGGGCCGTCTACGCACCTGTCGTTGATTTCGAGGCCGGTCCTGGCAACATCCCGCTTTGCTGCAGGCCCGCAGGCCATGCCCCCTCCACAGTTAGCTTCAGAATAACAATGTTATTACAAGTGAAGTGAAGTGAATTATATTTATATAGCGCGTTTTCTCTAGTGACTCAAAGCGCTTTACATAGTGAAACCCAATATCTAATTTTTACATTTAAACCAGTGTGGGTGGCACTGGGAGCAGGTGGGTAAAGTGTCTTGCCCAAGGACACAACGGCAGGGACTAGGATGGCGGAAGCGGGGATCGAACCTGCAACCCTCAAGTTGCTGGCACGGCCGGTCTACCAACCGAGCTATACCGCCCCAAAGAATAAGAGACTTATTATACTCTGGAAATGTTGGTCTTACTTAAAAAATGCGCGCGTTTAGTTGTGTTCAGTGTTAAAAAAAATATTATATGGCTCTTAGGGAAATACATTTTAAAATATTTGGCTGCTCTGCTCTCTCAGCCAAAAAGTTTCCCGACCCCTGTTCTAATTGGTATTTTTTGCAACACAGTTAACTAAGTATGTAGCGCACATTTGTAGTTGTTTCCCCATATTTCTGCACAATAACTCAGATATGGTAACACTAGCGAGCAGTAGAGAATATAAAGTGATTTTTGGCCAAGGACGTATTTTGGGTTGTTCATTATTGAAATATTTTTTGCCACCTTATGTTGTATGTTTTGTATATGAAATTTCCTGTTCATTTTATCATCTATTAATACTCTCAAAAATCTGGTTTCTTTTACCCTTTCAATATCTACTCCATTTGTATTCGTGTCTGATGCTCTTTTCTACTGTTACCATATAGCATTATTTTAGTTTTACTGACATTCAAAGATAGTCTGTTTTTATCAAACCATTTTTTTAATTTGTTAATTTCTTCCGTTATTATTTGTATTATCTTCTGTGTGTTCTCTCCTGAACAGAAAGCAGTTGTGTCGTCTGCAAATAAAAGTAACTTCAAGTCCTTTGTAACTTTACAAATGTTGTTTGTATAAAGATTGAACAATCTTGGTCCCAGTATTGATCCCTGGGGTACACCACAAGATATATCCAACTCTGTTGACATATTTTCACCCATCTTAACATATTGCTTCCTGTTGGTTAAATAGCTTCTTACCAAGTTCAATACCAAACCTCTGATGCCATATCGTTCTCGTTTTTGTATTAAAATATCATGATTAATTTTGTCAAATTATTTTGTTAAATCCATGAATACTGCGGCTGCACATTCTTTACCGTCCGTTGTATTGGTAATTTCCTCTGTTATTTGGATTAATGCTATTGATGTTGAAATATTTGCTCTAAATCCAAATTGGTTCTCTACGAGCGTCCCACTTTTGTTGATAAATTTATCTAATCTGCTATTAAATAGTTTTTCCATGATTTTGGAGAATTGTGGAAGTAATGAAACTGGTCTGTAGTTAGTGAACTGGTGTGTGTCTCAATTCTTATGTATTGGTAAAACTTTTGCAATTTTCATTTTGTCAGGGAATTTGCCGGTTAGAAATGATACGTTACTGATATATGTAAGAGGTTCTGAAATGTCTTCTACAACCTTTTTTATCGTTAACATATCTATTCCATGACAGTCGGTTGAGGTCTTAGATTTACAATTTTTTACAATTTTAATTACTTCTTCTTTTGTCACCTTCTTAAGAGACATGGAAATGGGATTTCTGTCTATGAGCTCACTCAAGTTCTCAACTGACCCGTTATCTGCATTTGGAATTCTTTGTTCCAGATTTTTTCCAATATTAACAAAGTAATCATTAAAACGTTCAACTATTTTGTTTATATTGGCATTTTTTGAATTCCCATCTAGAAAGTACTGGGGGTAATCTTTCTTAGCACCATTTTTGATGATGATATTTAGGATGCCCCATGTTACTCTCATATTGTTTCTGTTCTTGTTTAATAATTGACCGTAGTATTCCCTCTTAGATGTTCGTAGTATACCAATTAGCTTGTTTTTTTACTTCTTATACTTATTTTCTGCCGCTATGGATCTCTGTGTTATAAATATTCAATATAATGTGCATTTCTCAGTCATTTTGTCATTCATTGTTGGTTGTTTTTCTTTTGCTTCTTACTAAGTTCTTTTCAAGGACAATGTTTTTCATTGAGTGTTAGAAAGGTGTTGAAAAATTTCCCATATGCATCATCTACATCAGTGGTTCTCAACCTTTTTTCAGTGATGTACCCCCTGTGAACATTTTTTAAATTCAAGTACCCCCTAATCAGAGCAAAGCATTTTTGGTTGAAACAAAGAGATAAAGAAGTAAAATACAGCACTATGTCATCAGTTTCTGATTTATTAAATTGTATAACAGTGCAAAATATTGCTCATTTTTAGTGGTCTTTCTTGAACTATTTGGAAAAAAAGATATGAAAATAACTAAAAACTTGTTGAAAAATAAACAAGTGATTCAATTATAAATAAAGATTTCTACACATAGAAGTAATAATCAACTTAAAGTGCACTCTTTGGGGATTGTAATAGAGATCCATCTGGATTCATGAACTTAGTTCTAAACATTTCTTCACAAAAAAAAGAAATCTTTAACATCAATATTTATGGAACATGTCCACAAAAAATCAAGCTGTCAACACTGAATATTGCATTGTTGCATTTCTTTTCACAGTTTATGAACTTAGATTCATATTTTGTTGAAGTATTATTCAATAAATATATTTATAAAAGATTTTTGAATTGTTGCTATTTTTAGAATATTTTTTAAAAATCTCACGTACTCCTTGGCATAGCTTCAAGTACCCCCAGGGGTACGCGTACCCCCATTTGAGAACCACTGATCTACATCATCTTCATTGTATACATTGTCCCAAGTTTGTTTCCTCAAATCCTCATTGATGGAAATTATTCTTTCCTTTGTGCATAGTCTTTGAAATGTATTTTTGTCGATGTTGTTCTTCTTGTAATTTCCATCATAAATAGTAAAAACTGGCAGATGGTCACTGATGTCGGTTGTTATCAGTCCACTTGTTGTATTATTATCAAAGACATTAGTGAAGATATTATCAATACGTGTAGCACTATGACTTGCAATTCTGGTTGGCCTTGTGATTTGAGGATACAAACTCATCCTATACATTGTATCTATAAAATCGTTAATGGACTTTTGCTTATTGGGGTTCAAGAGATCTATATTGAAGTCTCCACATAAAAAAGTACTTTTTGACTGCTTCCACTGAAAGTTCCCTTAATCCAGTCTTCAAATCCTTCAATATTCGAGTTGGGTGTTCGATATATACAACTGATCAATACATTTCTACTTCTTTCATGACATATCTCAATGGTTAAACACTCTAAAACATTGTCAATAGCTAGTGACATGTTTTTTAACACCCTGTAATGGAAGTCCTTCATCACATACACAGCAACTCCGCCTCCATTCTTATTTAATATTTTAATATAATTGAGTTCATATCCTTCTAGTCCAAAATCCATTCCTTTTTTTGTATCTATCCATGTTTCTGATACAGCATTAATTTTGAAAGGTTCTTTAAATTGTTCCAAAAATCAATCAATCAATCAATGTTTACTTATATAGCCCTAAATCACTTGTGTCTCAAAGGGCTGCACAAACCACTACGACATCCTCGGTAGGCCCACATAAGGGCAAGGAAAACTCACACCCAGTGGGACGTCGGTGACAATAATGACTATGAGAACCTTGGAGAGGAGGAAAGCAATGGATGTCGAGCGGGTCTAACATGATACTGTGAAAGTTCAATCCATAATGGATCCAACACAGTCGCAAGAGTCCAGTCCAAAGCGGATCCAACACAGCAGCGAGAGTCCCGTTCACAGCGGGGCCAGCAGGAAACCATCCCAAGCGGAGGCGGATCAGCAGCGCAGAGATGTCCCCAGCCCATACACAGGCAAGCAGTACATGGCCACCGGATCGGACCGGACTCCCTCCACAAGGGAGAGTGGGACATAGGAGAAAAAGAAAAGAAACGGCAGATCAACTGGTCTAAAAAGGGAGTCTATTTAAAGGCTAGAGTATACAAATGAGTTTTAAGGTGAGACTTAAATGCTTCTACTGAGGTGGCATCTCAAACTTTTACCGGGAGGGCATTCCAGAGTACTGGAGCCCGAAATGAAAACGCTCTATAGCCCGCAGACTTTTTTTGAAAAATTATTTCATATTGTTAAAATTGGCATATAAGCTTCTGCATTCATGTTATTATGAGTCACATTATTAATCTGAGGAAAAAATGTAATGTGTCCAACCAATTATTCATCACTAACAAGCTTCCTTCCCTTTTCTTTTTGGAGATTCTCCAATCACATATCCTTAGAGTAGCGATTCAGTCAAGGCGAGTGCATGTTTGGGTTTATTTATTTTTTTGTTTACCAAGCAGAACAGAGCAGAGTGTGACACCGGTATCAAATAGCTTGCGCCGTCCTTGGACTGTGGTTATCTTGTAAATACTCTGCTCCAAGTCTATAAAAGCGAGGGTCCTTCTGACAGCCAAGGCCACTCATTCACATTAGTATAAAAAAAAAAAAAAAAAAGCACTCAGTGCCTGGGTTGGAGGCTGTAGGAAGGAGGGTAGAGACGGGGGGCAAATAAAGTAAACTAGAGTGCCATTCTTTTTTTGTTGATTACCTAATCCTTTAAGGTTGTGTGTTCACTACCAGGATAGCTTTCATGAAACATGGTTAAACTTTGCATTATTTTTTTTTTCATGAACATAGAATATAAAGTAGCTTCTGATTTCAATGACATCCTGCAGACTTCTCTCTCACTCTATTTGTTTTTATTCTAAGTGAGTCCCCTCAGTGGCCCCTGCAGCTATAGTGATTCAGGTTCCTCATCTCTGGGCGTTTAATGAGTTCTGCCTTGTTTTTGTCTAACAACAGCACACAGTAATAAGTAAGGTAATTAAAAGCAGGACGAGGGGGAAACGCAAAGCCCACTTAACTGACTAGCATTAAAAATGGGAGAGGAAGCAGTGCTGTTTTGAGTAGTTGTCTTTTTTTTATGCCTACGTGACTTTCCCGTTTTGATGCATAGTGTAAGAAAAGAGACTATTTTCGAAAAAAGCTATAAGTTACATAATTTGATAGCGGCGTTTATCTGTTAACTCAAAAAAGTACTTGACGCAACAGAAAATACATAATAAGTTAAAAAAAAAAATCATCCGTGAAGTAAACCTGACTACTAAGTTTTAAGTTTCTTTGATTAAGTATCCTGTTAAATTGAGTTGATTGTGACTCTTAATTACCACCACAGGAATTCGATTTGGATTGAGTATTTAGGTGCCCAAAGATTCACACCCTTAATATTTAGTCATTGAAAAATGCTTCCCCGACTGCTAGGTAGTCAGGCAGGACTCTTACTGTTGTAGTTTGAGCCTTTGTTTTAAGGTCATTCCTGTCACTACAATCTGTTTAAATGGTGATGATAACCAAAATGTAGGCTACTACTATTAGCGTCAATATGAACTTCCTCACGCTGCAATTGTCTACAGCTGGGGTGTCAAACTCATTTTAGATCGGGGGCCACATGGAGGACAATCAACTCCCAAGTGGGCCGGACTGGTAAAATCACGGCAGGATAACTTAAAAATAAAGACTTCAGATTGTTTTCTTTGTTTAATAATAGAACAAGCACATTCTTTTCAAAATGTACAAATCCTAATGTTGTTGGGTTTTTACACTTCCATGTTGCAGTTAATAGTATCCCATCTTTATTTGTTGTTATTTGTACTTTTTGAATAAATTATGTGATAATGTTCATCAGTCAACCCATTGTTGTTAATTTACAATCTATCAGGCTAAAAAAATATATTGAAATCAAATTACAGGATGTAATTTATGTAGTTTGATCATTTTCCTTCACTGTTGCTCCAACATCTTATGGTTTATTTGTTTTACATATGTAGCATAATCTACAAAGATACAAATAATTGCTATTGCGACATCTAGTGGACACATTTAGAAAAGTTTTTCTTTAATTCATTAATTTAGGCTCATTTTCATACCTAGCAAACTCATCTTGCGGGCCGACTGTTCAAATGTACGGCTGTATGTTTGACATCCCTGGTCAACTCAAGGTAGCTCTTTTCGATGGGTGTTAAACTCGAGAAAAAAAGTAGCTTAGTCAATCAATCAATCAATCATAGTTTATTTGTATAGCCCTAAATCACAAGTGTCTCAAAAGACTGCACAATCCACAACGAGTTATAACACTGAAACACCCTCAGGAAGAGGTGCTATAAGACTAGGCCTGCTAGCTAGCGGCTAAAGTCCAGCCCCAGTGGACAGTGTTTTAGCTACTCCTAAATCACTAATCCTGGCCTCCATGGCCCCAAATAAAGTAAGTTTCTTACAAGGTCCATTATCACAGCAAGACGAGGAATAGCTAAACATGTTTCCTCGACATCCTCGGCTCAGATCCCACATCAGGGCAAGAAAAAGCTCAACCCCATGGGATACAATGAGAAGCCTTGGAGGGGACCGCAGATGTGGGACGGCAGATCAACTGGTCTAAAAGGGGGGTCTATTTAAAGGCTAGCATATACACACAAGTTTTAAGATGGTACTTAAAGGCTTTTACTGAGGTAGCATCTCTAACTGTTACCGGTAGAACATTCCAGAGTACTGTACCTCGAATAGAGAACGCTCTAAAGCCCGCAGACTTTTTTTAAGCTCTGGGAATCACTAATAAGCAGGTGTTCTTAGAGCGCAGATTTCTGGCCGGGACATATGGTACAATACAATCAGCAAGATAGGACGGAGCTAGACTGTGTAGTATTTTATACGTAAATAGTAAAACCTTAAAGTCACATCTTAAGTGCACAGGAAGCCAGTCTATATATTAGTATAGGTATATTTATAGGTATATATGTATATAGGTGTATATGCAGTATAGGCGTAATATAATCAAACTTTCATGCTTAGCGCATGCTCAGTAGTGTTGGGTAAATCATTACGACAGAACACCGGTGTTAAGGAGAGGGTTTGATTTAGATTTGATTAAGATTTTGGCGTGAGGACCAGGTTTCTATGTTTTCTCGGAGAGGACAGAGTTTCCACGCCCTTGTGGCTCAGCAGGTATCCCTTTAACCCCATCTGGGGGCCAAACGCCATTCTTGACCTCACTTCATGTCTGCAAGCGTGCAGAACCACACTCCGCACACATTCATGCATTTCCCCACCCCCGAGCAGACAAACCACGACTGATCGTCTAATATCAGAGAGCGTCAGCGTCGGCGGCGGAAATCCGAGCGTCTGTCAACCAGGATACAGATAGCGATTCCCCTCCGCTGATCCATGCAACTGATAGTTTCCACCAACAGCGGCTGGGCTAAGGTTACATCCAGCGAGGGCCTGCTCCACAATGCGGCGCTCGGCCTCACACCAAGATTAAAAAAAAAAGCTTAGGTTACCGTCGTTAGGAAATTGATAAGAAAATGCTTTGTTTGTGCTCCGTTTTGATCAGAAAGGAAATGAAAAAACGTTTGCTGCTGCACGCTTTAATATTATGTGCATCAGTCTTGTTTGCTACTTTGTTTTTGTCGCTTTTACCGTGATTACAGCCTTTTTTAAATTGCAGTTCATTAAACGTTTTACCCGAAAGTCAATGCAGTTGATTCATTGTTTAAAGGAATTCATCTCCATGTCCCAAAATCTTTTAAAACAAATGTAGTGTAATTACGAATCACCCCCACGCCCAAAAGATGAGTCTGGTTCAAATAAAATGGGCCATTTGTACACAAGCAATTAACTGTTGCAACTTTAAATAATGTTGCCCAGATGGAACCTAATTATAGTCGGCACGCTTTGATTCAGGCTTTCTGTCGGAGTATCACTCGGGGCGCCACTTTGGCTTTTCAGTCACCTAGCGTTTGTTTTGAAATTGGTGACAATCAGAGCAGATTACCATTTGTAACGGCGTGCGGCGTTTGGTGCGCAGGGAAGAAAGCATGGCCCATAGCTATGGAGGAACTGCTGCGCTTCCTTTTTAACAGCGCTCGCTTGTTCCCTTTCCCCACGCTGCACACCAACGATAACTGTGTGTTTTTTTGTAGGGAGATTACGTGTGATGTTTGTGTGCGTGTGTGGGTGTGGGTGTGCCATCCATGAGGAAATGCCTACAAGTGGTACAAACCTCTGTATACAAGTATACAGTCAGTAACATGAGAGGCTGTGACAAAGGCTAAATATCAGATACACTTTGAGGCTGTGGCATAAGTATTACAATATTTATTATCAGATAAATAAATACATTAAAAATAGCAAGAATTTCAGAAGTCTGCGATGAGGTGGCGATTTGTCCAGGGTGTACGCCGCCTTCCGCCCGTTTGTAGCTAAGATAGACAACAGCGCCCCCCGCGACCCCAAAGGGAATAAGCGGTAGAAAATTGATGGATGGATAGATAAATTGAGTGATAATACATTTTACTTCTAAAATCCATCCATCCATTTTCTACCGCTTATTCCCTTTAGGGTTGCGGGGGGGGCGCTGGTGCCTATCTCAATTTAGAATATGTATATTAAAGTTGGAGAATGTGTTTTATTATTATTATTCAACAAATATCAGATGTCAAATTAGACAAAACGACCCCATAAAAAATGGTAAAAAATATACACAGAGCATAAAATAATTCCGTATTTTTCGGAGTATAAATTGCTCCGTAGTATAAGTCGCACCTGCTGAAAATGTATAATAAAGAAGGAAAAAACCCAACAGTCACTCCTAATCGCTAAATCCCATGAAATCTTATACGTCTAGTCTCTTACGTGAATGAGCTAAATAAAATCATTTTATATTTTACGGTAATGTGTTAATAATTTCACACATAAGTGTTTTAGACAGAAATATAGAAAAAAGAATGAAAGGAATTTAATGGAAAACCCATAGCACTGTTTTTTTTTAATCTAATCTATATATCTAAATCTACGGGTTTAAGTGTAATACGGTATATGGAAAAATAGTACTAAAGTTGATTTATACGATAAAAAACTCAGTCGCCAGAATTTTACTGTAAAATGTATTGTCATTTTTACAGTGTACAAATTAATCAATAACTTGCTTTGAAATCATAAGTCAAGCAGATATTTCAATATTGATCTTTTTTTTAATAAACATTATTTTGGAATTTACGATAATATAACATTTTGTTGCATTATTAGATAGGATTTAAAATATCTGCAATTGCATGCAGTATGTGTTTTTAGTGTCACATTCGAAAGAACAAATACATTTAATAAGAAAAATTACTTTATTATAACATAATATTTACAGGCTTTCATGGGAAATATAAAACGACGTGGCGGGCCAGATCTGGCCCACGGGCCTTTAGTTTTACACCTGTGATGTTTAAATCTTGCACATAAAAAAAGAAGATAAAGACAATTTTGCTGTCAAAGTTCAATAACAAGTTGTTTGTGGATTGATTTGGGAATGTGTGTCACAACCTGCACCCCCTTGCAAAAATACAAAATGGTTATTTCCTCCTAGTGGCAGAAAACCCAGCATGGAACATTTCACTGGTCACTTAAGACAGACGTAACAAACACTCACATTTATGCATTCACACACACACACAGCATCAACATTTTGGGCATGTGAACGAGGTGATAGAAAAAATATCAAAATTCATCTTGTGAATTGATTAAGATATTTATTCACAACTAATCGCAGTCTGTTTATAGTTAACTCAAAATCAATCGTGATTAATCGCAGATAAATAACATGTTTCGCCATGAATAAGTGTACTCTAGACAGATCATTTTCAAGTGGACTGGACAATTACTTTGCTTTAATTAAATGTGTTTTTAAACAAACAACATGAAAAGGACAAACATGTGCTTTTAATGACAGTAAAATAATAACATTTGTATCCCTGCTGTAGGAGCACTTACATTTAGAGGAGAGGAGCCACACCATGTTTAGACGCCAGTTTCATGCATTAATTACACAAAATGTGGATTGTACGATCATCAGAGATGTTTAATAATGTAATCTGTGATATTTGTACCTGAATAAATGCTTCTGATATTGTATACATTACATAATGTCGGTATTCATATTTTTGCATGACAATTTTTTAATCTTCTTTATTTATTAATAAATGTAATATTCAACCTGTTAATCATTCTGTAATTTCGGATTATCAATCAAAATTGGTTATAAAATAGAATACTCTTAATTTCAGTCTGCCATGAAACATTTATTTCAGTAGACATATTGTATTACAAAACATCTTTGACAAAGCACGATCGTAATAGAAAACAATTGTCATTGTTTTGGTGGATAGACCAGCTGTGACGCAAAGCTCTATTATTCGGGAGAACAACTTGCCATGGCTCTGGATCCAACATCTCCATAATGTACACTTTTCTTTGTGCATTTATGCTCACTTTTTGTCAGAATCAGAATCAGAATCAGCTTTATTGTCATTACGCAGGGTAACGAGATTGAGGCCATTCCATACAGTGTGATGTGTGCATGCAAGAAAACAATGTATAAATATATAGAAATATAAAAAATATACAAATGCAAAGAAAGGTGTGGAATAGAACAGTGTACACTCGATACACTCTGTACAATGTACACTCTGTACAAATGTACACTCTATACACTCTGTATAAATGTGACTCTATACACTCTGTACAAATGTACACCCTATACAGTGGGTAATATGAATGTATACATGAATATCTACATGAATGAGTTGTGGCTCAACAGTGAATTGACACCACTACATGTCCTCATGCTATGGAACAAACTGAGGGTAAAAAAGACTTAGGACGCCGGTAAATAAACTTATATTTAATGCTGTAAAAAATATCATATCATATCATAGCAGTTACTTGTGGTGCATTCAAGGATCCTTGATTAAAATTTTAAACACATACGTCATTAGGTCTAAAAGATGGGGGAGGCTTAAACCCCAGTTGATGTGCTTATACAATAATACTAATGAATTACAAGTATCCACTAATGATAATCCTAAATGCATCAATAAAGGTAAACTTGACATATTAATAATAACACTTGAGTGATTAATGACATATTATATGATGTAAAAACTCTCTTTAGGCTACTTTTGTATTAAACTTTTCTTCTAATAAACAAGCTAACAGCTATTCAGGTGTCAGTATCAACTGTCAACTTTGATTTCCCCATCTTGTTGTCTCGCCGTTGATTCTTTGCTCTCATTGAGAAGAGAAAGTAAAAATGAGTGCTGCAGAGAACGCAGAAATTGTCGGTAAAACAGGAAACGTCACCTTGACAGTATGGCATTTTATTTTATTTTGTTTTTTTAAAAGGACCGTAGTCAGAGCAGAGTGGTCGGTAAATGATGCATGGCGCCTATCCCCACCAAGACTGGTAATACGATACCACCTAAGCCGTGCTTACCCTTTAGAGCACAGTTGTAACTTCCTGGCACTAAACCTGCAGAAAATAGTTATTCTCAAGTTTGTTTGTTTACATGTTCACAATGTGCACTACTTTCTACTCATTTCAGGTATTTCCAAAGTCTTCTTTTTGTTTGAACCTTCATTTTAAGAGGTTGTTGTTAAGTGTTCAATGTGGTTTTAACATTTTGTTTACATTGACAGTTTTCCATGGTTGTGTTGACATTTCCTTTCCTTTCTGCCTTGATAGCTGAGGGCATTATAATCAGAGGAAGGTAACATTTGAAATACAAATGTTTACATTTATTATGCTTTTCTACTGGCCCTTGTTTTCAAGAGGTCATAAAAAATATTGGTAACACTTTAATATGGGGAACATATTTACCATTAATTAGTGGCTTATTAACATGCAAATTAGTAACATATCGGCTCTTAATTAGTCATTATTAAGTACTTATTATTACCTTATTCTGCATGGCCTTATTATACAACTTGTAAGCCATTAACTAAGAGTCTTTCCTCACAAATCTCAGAATTATTGCTTATTAGTAACCCTAGACCTTATATATGCCCCTAGTGTCCGAATAACTTTAAATTAAGTCCTTCTTACTTAGAATATGTTCCCCATACTAAAGTGTTACCAAAATATCAGTAATTATCGATACCAACCAATATAAAACACTTATATCGTGATACAGCCCTACATTTGTGAATGTTCAGTCGATTCTAATAAAAATGCATTCATCATGCACTGCAATTCTAATAATTGTGGTCGATTAAAACAAATTTTAAAAACAAGGTAACCACAAGTACCTTTATGTGCAAAAACTTCTTTAAATGCAAACATATGACAGTGACTGATTGTATTCCTAAGTGTTTTAATGTAATTGCTCATAAATAAATCCACTTATCTCTTGATAAACATTTTATCCAGCTGCTAAAACGTAGTCGTTTAATGTTTATGACCTCACTTTACACACACAGTGTATTGCCAGATGACACCTCATTGATCCGCCCATCTTTTAAAGATATCACCTTGATTTGTGACATGGCTGACGTAATCCCCCTCTGACACTCCGCCCCCTCCCTCCCACTCTTTCGTGGTCATTGCTGTCCCGCGTCTAAATCATTGCTCGCATCGCATCTTTGACAACATCCATTAGGTGCGACACACTTTAGTAATTATTGAAGGGGTGTGTGTATGTTAAAGGCCCATTTAGTGTGTCAGAGCGGGTCCAGGGGTGGGTTTGTTGCTAGTGGGTCGGACCTCAATCCACAGGCGCCGCCTTATAGAGGGGCGGGGCTTAACGCCAGAGTCATCCGAGGGGCATGGTTGTCATCTGCCTACTGGCACGGCGACGCCCCCTTGGTGATACCAAGCAGTGGGATAGGGTGAAGAAACTGGCGGCCTTCCGTTGGAGTTCACTGCCAGTTCAGGGTGAACGGGAGAACGCTGCAGCCTTGATCTCGTTTGCTGGTGGAGGCGGGGTCTAAAAAGGACAAAACACAGGTAAAAAAAAATGATAGTAAAGAAAAAGAAATATTTTGCCTCGTATTGTCTATATATTTGTAATTAAAAGCTGCTATTGAATCCTCTTTTCATTGATCCATATTCAATAATGATCAATCCCTTTGTCATGTTTTCATTAATGATAAATCAGTTATTTTTTTCATTAATGATCAATGATGCAATCTTTTTTTTAATTAGATTAGATTAGATGACTTTATTTCAAAGGGGACGATGCAATTTTATAGAACACATGACTATACATTTAAAAAAAGCCAGAATTAGCCGGAATGTTAGTTTTCATCTGTAGTCCCCTGGCCGTGATGTAAAAAAGGCATTAAAATTACAATTTAAAAGAAAGAGAGAAAAAATTAATAAAATCACACAATATATTTACTGTATGATAAAAAATAAAATACAAAATCACAACATTACATTTACCTTAGCATCAAAACAGGCTCATCTTTTAGTGTTGGCAGCTGTAGGCATTGATAAGCCACATTTTCAATGTTTTTGTGAAGGCCTTGTAAGTTGTGACCAGTAGCCTCCTCAGGTACTGAGTTCCACACATTTGTACTCCTTACTGACCAGACCCACTTACTGAACGTGCTCCTGAGCAGAGGAATATAACAGTCACCTCCAACAGAGCCTGGAGAGACACGCTCACGGCTGTTTCTTTTGCTGATGAACTCAGGATCTGGAGCCAATTCATGCAGTACTTTATAGGTCACTTTTAGGTCTGCAAATGTGTGAAAACTGTCACAGTTTAAAATACTGTATTTACTTTAGAATGGCACAGTGATGATAGAGCCTAGGCTTTTTAATGATACGTAAGTTTTGGCACCCAGCATCAAGGGTTGGAATTAGGGGTTAAATCACCAAAAATTATTCCCGAGCACAGCCACTGCTGCTGCTCACTGCTCCCCTCCTCTCCCAGGGGGTAGAACAAGGGTCAAACGCAGAGAGTAATTTCACCGCGCCTAGTGTGTGTGTGTGTGACTGTCAGTGGTACTTTAACTTAACTTTGTGATGCAAGTTTCTCAGCAATGCAACATTGAAATGAATTCACGCAACAACATCAACAAAACAGCCAAAATAATGCTAACGTTAGCATGTTGGCTATAGCATTATGGAGCTAGCTGTATTAACTAGCCTGCAAGCTTTTTGGTGCAGAATGATCTTTTTCAACCGGGAAAAATTCATCAAGTAATTAGTTTTGATGACTGTGTGCTGAGCGAGAGTTGGTCAGGTGACCTGGTGTGCCATCTTTGAACTGTGGGGGCGGGGGGTCTAAAAAGGACAAAACATAGGTAAAAAAAATAATAATAATAAAGAAGAGGGAACATTTTGCCTCATATTGTCTAAATATTTGTAATTCCGAGCTTCTGATGAATCCTGTTTTGATTGATCTATATTCAATAATGACCAATCATGATCAGTCATGTTTTCATAAATAATAAATCAGTCATGATCAATGACTTCATCTTTTCTTTAATGATCATTAAGTTTGTGATGCAGGTTTCTCAGCAGTGCAACGTTGAAATTAATTCCCCAAACCAAAATACAGCCAACATTAGCATGTTGGTGATAGCATTATGGAGCTAGCTGTATTGGCTAGCAGTTGGCTACGCTACCAAGCACCAACCTGCAAGCTTTTTCAAGTTAAAGTACCACTGATAGTCACACACACACATGGTGTGCTGAAATTACCCTCTGCATTTGACCCGACCCCTGGATCCACCCCCTGGGAGGTGAGGGGAGCGGTGAGCAGCAGCGGTGGCCGCACTCAGGAATAATTTTTGGTGATTGAACCCCCAATTCCAACCCTTGATGCTGAGTGCCAAGCAGGGAGGTAATGGGTTCCATTTGTATAGTCTTTGGTATGACTCGGCCGGGATTTGAACTCACGACCTACGGATCTCAGGGCAGACACTCCAACCCCAAGGCAACTGAGCAGGTTTTTTGGTGCAGAATGATCTTTTTCAACGGGGAAAATTAATCAGGCTTGTTCACATAATTAGTTTTGATATCGGTGTGCCGAGCGAGAGTTGATCAGGTGACCTGGTGAGCCATCTTGCAACTGGAAGTACACTAGATCTGCAACATTGATTGTTTTTGCTAATGGGGGTCTAAAAAGGACAAAACACAGGTAAAAAAATATATAATAAAGAAGAGGGAACATCTTGCCTCATATTGTCTATGAATGATAGATTGTGAGAAGGTTGTGTTTTGCTTTCCGGAGGTGCATGTTGAAACACGCCTGCTGCACGCTAAATTTGACCCGACCAAGGTCGACTCGCTATCGCCATCCCAGGCTCTGTGGCGAGCTCTTTGAACGCAACTTTTGAACAGACACCTGTGAAGTTCACGCTGCGGCGCTCGCAGCCATGGCACACAAACACACACATGCACGCCATCTCTATTAATGCGCCCGGGCCGAGGTCAATCTAATAAACATGGGGTCAGCGCGGTGGTCATCGGAGGCCTGTCTACGGCGAGAGAGCCTTTAAGGCGCTTTCTAATTGTATCCCCGCGGCCTTCTAGTCTGGCTTTTTATAGCCAATCTCCTCTACGCAGCGGAGAGAGGAGGAGGCAAGAGAGGAAGGAAGTGAGGAAAGGATTATAGCTGCAGTTTTTGTTTGTATATATATTTATTTATTGCACACCGCGTGAACTGATTTTAGATACTAAGCTTATCCTTTTTTAATCCTCCGTAGAAAATTAGTAGAGCCTATTTTAATATTCTTATCGTCACCAACAAATACAGGTACTGACAAAGAAAAAAAGAAGCCTTTAGCGTTCAAACAGCTAAACAGAATACTTCTGCTCTCTGTAAACAAAAGTTTGAATATCAGCACGCAGAAAAAGTAATCTCCCTGTGGGGGGTAGAAAAAGAAATAATAACAAAAAACAATGACTCTTTTCAAGTCCAGTTACCTGTTAGTAGCTAAGCGGCTTGAGTTTCCTGCCTGCAGGTGGACGTCTTCGTATGACTGTTTATCAGGGAACAAAAATTTAAGTAGTACTGAGGTTTTTTTTTGGTTTTTTTCAGAGACATTTTTATCCGTTAAAAAAACTGAATGCATACAACAATTCCCCACAGTAAATCCACAAAAAATGTTGAGAATCCAAAACATGTGGCCACAAAAACATTGCAGCAATTCCAATTTAATATTTCAATTGCATCTGTTAAGAATGCCAATGCTAAATATATTATCTATACTATGTTAGGTTGCGTTTTGGTTTGTTATATTTAAGGCGGTCTGAGGAGTAAAAATGGTCATTTTGATTAATCACATTTAATTATTTTAATTAATCGGGATTAATCGCAGATACGTAGACTGTTTTTGTGATGTTTGGAAATTTTACAAAACTGAAGCAATACTAAAAGAATGCCAAAAACTAACTAAGACACTTGTAAAACAAGTTGGTATATTAGCTAATGCTAATGACACTCTACTATGTTTAGTTGTGTTTTGTTACGTTATATTTAAGGCTGTCTAAGGAGTAAACATTTTAATTTTGATTAATCTCATTTATTATTTTAATTATTTGTGCATAATTACAGATAGGTAGACTGTTTTTGTGACAATGGGTGATTTTACAAACCTGAAACAATACCAAAAGATTGCATAAAACTAACCAAAACACTCGTAAACAAGTTAGCATGTTAGCCGCTGCTAACAACGCTCTACTATGTTTAGTTGCATTTTTGTTATGTTATATTTAGGGCTGTCTTGGGAGTACAAATGGTCATTTTAATTAATCACATTTATTCATTTTAATTAATCGTGATTAATCGCAGATAGGTAGACTGATTTTGTGACGTTTGGTGATTTTACGAAACTGAAACAATACCAAAATAATGCAAAAATCTAACCAAGACACTCGTAAAACAAGTTAGCATATTAGTTATTGCTAACGAAGCTCTACTATGTTTAGTTGCATTTTTGTTATGTAATATTTAAGGCGGTCTAAGGAGAAAAAGTAATAATTTTGATTAATCACATAGACCGATAGACAGTAGGGATGTGAAACAACTTACAATTCCATTTGTTTCCGATGGTTGGGGTGATGATTCGATTCAAACAAATTACCAATTGTTTCAGTATAAAGATACTAGCTGCAGAAGTTAGCTCTCCAATCAGCTAAACAGACTCAATAACTCCACTGTGACGTTTGGTCATTTTACGAAACTGAAACAATACCAAAATAATTACAACTAACCAAGACATTCATAAACAAGATATCAAATTAGGTAATGCTATCAACACTCTACTATGTTTAGTTGTGTTTTGTTATACTATATTTAAGGCTGTTTAAGGAGTAAAAATTATAATTTTGATTAATCACATTTAATTCATTTATTAATTGTGATTAACTGCTGATAGGTAGAATATGTTGTTATCATATTCGGTAAGTGTACCACAGACAGTAGGGATGGGAAAAAACTTACAATTCCATTTGATTCCGATGTTTGGGGTGACAATTCAATTCAAACAGATTTCCAATTCTTTTGTACAAAAACTAAAATAAACTTTTTCAAAATATGTCATAGATCACAACTGATGACGTATGATATATACGCACAACGAGTAGGCACGGAAATGCTCTGAAATATGTATTTTTAATTTTGTTTTTCTTCACTTATTTTCCGGACTATAGAGCACGCCGGCATATAAACTGCTGCAAACTAAGTTTTAGAAGAAAAAAATATGTGTCCATATATAAGCCACACCAAACTATAAGCTGCAGATAGATACAGTCTATTCCGAAAAATGTATACAGTTTCAATATTATACATTATTCATCCATCCATTTTCTACTGCTTATTCCCTTTGGGGTCGCGGGGGGCACTGGTGCCTATCTCAGCTACAATCGGGCAGAAGGCGGGGTACATTACACGTTGTGAAATTAGTTATTTATACAGAAATATTTTATAAATATTTATTTATGTACCTTAATTGTTTCGAAACTGTGCCTGTAACACTGCAGTAAAATGGCTGATCAAAATAAAACAGAAGCTGCGGAAGCTAGCTCTCCAATCAGCTAAACAGACTAAAAAACTCTACGGTGAAGTTTCGCGATTTTGCGAAACTGAAACAATACAAAAATATTTCCATCGTAAGTTGATAATACTAACAAAGACACTCTTAAATTCGAACGACACTAGTTTCATTACATTACAACAGCTATAAAACTAACAAAGACACTCGTAAACAAGTTAGCATATTAGCTATGCTAATATGCCCTCTTCTTTCTGTCTTTCTTTCTTTGTTTATTTCGAACATGAACACACAACATAATATATCGAACAATCCCTGCTCGCTGTACATATCCTACTAAATAAGACCTACACAGTTTCATTGTCCATTTCTCTGTTGATGCAATTGTTGATGACTGAAGTACTAATATCAACCAAAGCTCATCATCCCACCTCCGGATTGTAAATAATGTAAATAATTAAATATATATACTATGATGATTAACTTGTGTGATGACTGTATTATGCTGATAGTATATATTTGTACCATGAATTGATTAACGTGGACCCCGACTTAAACAAGTTGAAAAACTTATTCGGGTGTTACCATTTAGTGGTCAATTATACGGAATATGTACTGAACTGTGCAATCTACTAACAAAATTTTCAATCAATCAAAGCTAATGCTAACGATGCTAGTTTAATTACATTACGACAACACAAACAAATATGCATAAAAACACTTTTACAGACGTCACAAATGGGACGGTTTAGTAAGTAAGAATTGGTTTAGTTATCTTATTAAACTTGCAAACGTTGCTTGGAGTAATATATAATAATAATAATAATAATAATAATAATAATAATAATAATAATAATAATAATAATGGATTTTACTAAACACTCAAAGTCAAATATGTCATCATTCATTCACTCCACATTCTCACTTTGATGGGGTAAGCTACACTTGTGGCCATAGCTACCCTGGGCCAGACTGACGGAAGCGTGGCTGCCAATTTGGGCCCACGGCCCCTCAGGCCACCACTAAACATGAAGAATCCATACGAGTAGAAAAGCTATGGATGGCGAGAAGACCGAACAGCAATTGTACTTCCGGTTAATAGCTCACTCTAAACAGAAGGGCAATGCAGCAACTGCAGTGATTAAGTTGTCCAAAAGATGGCGCCATAGCACAAGCATTAATGCACTTATTCAGTCTGTTTGCTTGTTTAAAAAAAAAAAAAAATCCCTAAATTAGCCGCACCGTTTTAGAAGACGAAGGGTTCAAAACCTAGGAAAATGTAGCAGTTTATAGTCCAGAATTGACAATAAATCGATTTTGGAAAATGATGAATTGGATTGGAATCTGAATTAAAAGAATTACAATTCGGATCTGGATTAAAAAAAAAAAATAACAGCAACCCTAATTATTTTTATAAAAAATTGGCTGGAAGAATGTTGCCACACAAAATTTACAACAGTTGCAACTTAATATTTTAATTGTATTTTTTTAAGAAAGCCAAAACATCCTAACTATTTTATGTAAAATTTTGTTGCATCACGTTATATTTAGGGGTTTTAAACAATCAAAAATTTAAATTGTGATGAATCCGTTTTTTTGTCCAAAGTTAACTCCTAATTTAATCGTGATCGGTAATAATGATTGTTTGATAAGTAAACAGTTGGGATGTGAAACAATTCTATTCCAATGTTTGAGGCAACGATTTGATTTAACACGATTCTAGAATCCAACTTGGTTCTCCAGTCAACACGATTCTCGATTCAAACCAATTCTTGACGCGTTGTTATAGAAATGAGAACAACACCTTTTCAATACAGTTTACAAATCGCAAAAGCTCCTCTTCATTTCATTCATTTTTTCATTTATTCATTTATTTCAAGCAATGACACAAAACAAGTAGAAGGTAGACAACACATAATATCCATCCATCCATTTCTACCGCTTGTCCCTTTTTGGGGTTGCTCGAGCCTATCTCAGCTGCAATGATATTAATTGATATAATGCAAAAGGTAATGTACAGTATGTAAGCATGATGATCCAGTTTTGCCTGAAAGGGAGTGAGAAGAAGATAACTTCTTCAATCCCACCCCTAGTTCTTCATTCAGTGGTTAATACATTGAGTTTCACTGTTAGACGAGCATGTTCGGCAACGCACAATCACTTAGTACTTGTAAGCAGACACAGTGTGTTGACAGAAAAGGGAGAACGGACGCATGTTGGCTTAAAAACTAACAATAAAGGGGAAGTTCAATCAATCAATCAATCAAAGTTTATTTATATGGCCCTAAATCACGAGTGTCTCAAAGGACTGCACAAGCCACAATGAGTTATAACACTGAAACGCCCTCAGGAAGAGATGCTTTAAGACATGCCTAGCTAGCTAGCGGCTAAAGTCCAGCCACAGTCGGCAGTGTTTTAGCTACTTCTAAATCACTAATCCTCGCCTCCCTAGCCACAAATAAAGTAACTTTCTTACAAGTATTATTATCACTGTAAGACGAGGAATAGCTAAACATGCTTCACTGCACACCGTAGCTCACCGGCGTCAAAATGTAAACAAATGCCTTTGGTGGATCCCCACCTAACATCTACTCTAATGATACCAAATACAGGAATGTATCTAGTCAATACTACTGTCATTACGTCAATATTTTTTGGGAATCACACCATCTTCTTTCGTTTTTTTTTATTTATGTTTTTAACTCAGGAAATATGTCCCTGGACACATGAGGAGTTTGAATATGATCGTTTTTTGATGCTGTAACCACTTGGTATCGGGTTCATACCTAAATTTGTGGTATCATCCAAAACCAATGTAAAGTATGAAACAACAGACAAATTAGTGATTATTACATTTAGATAGAACATGTTACAAGAGAAAACAAGCAGATATTAACAGTAAATGAACAAAAATATTAATAATCCATTTTCTAACACTTGTCCTTTTGACGAACTTTGACGAATGCTAGTTTAATTACATTTACAGCTGAATTAGGAGTCTTTGTTTGCTCACTAATAAAAGACAAGTTGTCTAGTATGTTCACTATTTTATTTAAGGACAAACTTGCAATAATAAACATATGTTCAATGTACCATTAGATTTTTTTTTTTTTAATAAAGCCAATAATGCAGTTTGTTGCAGTTATTTAAAAAAGTATCGAAAAGTTACGAAAAGTATATTTTGGTACTGATATGGGTCCCAAAATACTGGTATCGGGACATTACAGCACTGCAACAATAAGTTGTAGCAACAATGTAGGAAGAATGAACAATACCATCCATCCATCAACAATGGTAATGGACAACATAGCAGTAATGGTAATGAAACATTGAGCACATGTTAACTCTTGGGCGGCATGGCGTAGTGGGTAGAGCGGCCGGCCAGAAACCTGAAGGTTGCAGGTTCGCTTCCAACCTTTTGACATCCAAAAATCGCTGCCGTCGTGTCCTTGGGCAGGACACTTCACCCTTTGCCCCCGGCGCAGCTCACACTGGTGAATGAATGATGAATGAATGATAGGTGGTGGTCGGAGGGGCCGTAGGCGCAAACTGCCAGCCACGCTTCCGTCAGTCTACCCCAGGGAAGCTGTGGCTACTGATGTAGCTTACCACCACTAGGTGTGAATGAATGATGAGTCCCACTTCTCTGTGAGCTATTTCTATGAGACAGAGTACAACGGCAAGTCAAATGAAAGACCCTCATCTCTATATTTTATTTTATTATATAATAGTTTAAAATCAATTTATAGTTTGGCATTGTTTGGCACTAAAATGGCCTAAAAATCTTTGTTGTTTTTTAATTGTCCATCCATCCATCCATTTACTACCGCTTATTCCCTTTGGGGTCGCGGGGGGCGCTGTTGCCTATCTCAGCTAATGTATCTTGGAAATTAGGATTGATTTACAAAAAAAAAATTTCAGCACCCCGAATCATCATTTTCCAGTTTTTATTCCAATCAAGAGGGAAATTAAATGTTTGTTTATGTAACATTATGCTAAGAGCTTAACAAAAAATGGACACAAAACTCTTTACAGACTCACACAAACAAACACTGGCCACTTTTGACACACTTCCAAAACCCAAATCAATTAAAAAAAAAATTATATATTTCCTTTGTTTGTAGAGTTAGATATGAACCAAGTTGGGTCTTAGACTCAAACTCGATTATCTTCATGTTGGACGGGCTAGGGTTCTTGTTGCATTAATCACCAGCTCCAAAGAAACATAAGCAAGAGGAACCTCAGGTGCGTGTACCAGATTTCAAGATGCAGTCTGACCCTAACTTGGGAACCAGCTAACCCTGCCACCAACCAGCCCACCTGATACTCCCCTCAGCTACTTCTCTCAATCACGACTCTTGAGAATGAAGAACTAGCGCTCCACTGGCTTCGCTTAGTGCATCCTTTGTGCTTTTTGTTGGAAGGCTTGAAATGGAAAGAATGCCAGGCAGCTTGATTGTCAGCTGTCTGCTTGGATAACATATTAGGCCTGTCCCCTCAGACCACCGGGTCATAGGCGGCCATGACTCTCAGAGGCCAGAGAACAGCTTTGAGAATGTTTTGTTTACCCTTTTGACTATTTGGAACTATTGGTTCTGTAACAACACACCAATATCTTAGCATCTGAAAGACTTTTGTTTTTCACTGCTGTCAAATGATTAGAATGTTTAATCAGATTAATCACAGGGTTGCTCAGTATTAATTACAATTAATCATAGTAGCACTGAACATACTTGGACAAAGTGCCCAAAATGCATTGCGAGGGACATTTCATGGTTATTGGGTCATTCTGCAGTGCAGATGTGTTAATTGAGTTCAACTTTGTAATCAGATTATTGATAATAATTAATTAATTCACATAATCAGTTTGATTTTTGTATACTCTGAAAGCCATAATAGAGCGAAACCATTTATGTCTCTTGTGGAGAGGATGAATACTTTTGGAGAGCATAACGTTTTCTTGGATGAGATGAGATGAGAAACGTCTTCTCAGACCATCTGAACACTCCAATTTTTTTGGCTTATTTTGCTTGAGGAAAAGAAAAGGCCTAATAATTCTCCACACCTGGTGCTGATCTCCTTAAGGTTCATACTTTTTCATTATACAAAGTACAATATTAGATTACATTGTATAACACTTTCAAGTTTTAGAGCTTGCAGTTTAAAAATAATTACATTAATTTAGTCATCCACTAATCTATCGATTAATCGAGTAATCGAAAAAAACTAACTTTAGAGCTTCAGGGTGTCTCTACTTGTATAGCACTTTTCTACCTTTTTAAGGAACTCAAAGCGCTTTGACACTATTTCCACATTCACCCAATCACACACACATTCACACACTGATGCCAGCAGCTGCCATGCAAGGTGCTAAACAGGACCCATCAGGAGCAAGGGTGAAGTGTCTTGTTCAAGGACACAACAAACGTGACTAGGACGGTACAGGGTAGAGAATGAACCAGGAACCCTCAGGTTGCTGCCACAGCCACTCTCCCAACTGCGCAACGCCCCTGGAAAATTGTTGAAAATAGTTGAAATAAACATAGCATTTTATGTTGACTTTGACTTTTTTCTTAATATGCACATAACATTAAAATAAAATTTGAGCATGAACATGAATATTAAAATATTTTAAAACAACAAGTAATGGACACCCTGAGTGTAGCAAGAAAGTAAGATAATTTCACAAAAATGTTAACATTTCTTTGTTTATTTCTAATTGGACATGTAATATTTTAAATTGTGTAATAATGCATTTTAATTTGACATGATATTTGTTGAAAGATTATGATAAAACACATTCTATAACTATCGAAATAAATATTCTGAATTGATTGATGGTAAATGTTACTTCTAAAATGCTTACAAGAGTATTTTTTAATCATCTATTAATGCCTAGATTTAATTTAATTTAATTGTTATATGTTTTTGATATACTGTGTGTATATATATATATATATATATATATATATATATATATATATATATATATATATATATATATAATATAATAAATAAATAAATATATATATATATATATATCTGCGATGAGGTGGCGACTTGTCCAGGGTCTACCGCCCGAATGCAGCTGGGATAGGTTCCAGCGACCCCAAAAGGGACAAGCGGTAGAAATATATATCAAAATATATATATAAAATATATTTTTGATATACTGTGTAATTTTATATATATATATATATATATATATATATATATTATCGTTTAGATTAGCTAAATATTTAGGTATTCTCCAAAGCGGCATTTTTTGGGGGGGGTTTCATCTTAATTGCCATGCCATGTCTTGTTATTGTTATTGTACTGTGTCTGCGTGCATTTACTTAGTTTTTTATTTTAAATATAGCGTAAACCACCCTGTGTTGCAACTTGCCAGTGTATAAAAAGTGTTTTTTAAATCAAATTTGGATTGATTGATCGAACAATTTTGCCACACACATCCTTGAAAAGGTATTAATTGATAAACAACTGGCTACGTACAAACTGTAGACGCTGACACGTTCTCACATTCAACTCAACATTCAATATGCAAATCAAAGGAGGGGAAAAACATAAAAAATGTATATGCTAGCAATAAAAGTGTGACTCTGGGGTCATTTGCGGCCCGTAGCTCCGATTATGTTGGCCTGCAACACGTTGTCGGAAAAATAAATAGTAAAAATATTCAGAAATATAGGAACAAAAAAGATGTAAAGTAATGAAGAAAAAGTTGAACATTTTATTTAAAAATGTTTTAAGTTTAAGTATGCGTGGAACATTTGGATATTTTGTATTTGTAAAAAATAAAAAAATAAATGCTACAGATATTGTACATCAAACTTGTTATAAGTGAAAAATTGTAATATTGTTAGTGATAAGTATCAAAATGTCAGCTTTTTCTCATTGCATTATGTCTTTTTGCCCTTTTCAAAAAAAAAAAACAATTCTGCAGGGTTTTTTTGGACAACATTTTATTTGACAACAAACCTAAATCTTTGGTCAGTAAATGATAGTGTCACCTATAACACACATTTTGTTTTTAGATAGATGCCATCTGTTTGTATGTAATATATGTTTTCAGCATTTTATTACACAACAAAATAATATCAAAATATAATTTGACTTTTTACCTATGCGGCCTTTTGGCGTAAAAATGTTCGGACACCGGCACAAACGCATTTTGCTGAAGTCAGTTTTGGTTTTGTCATGCAAAGTACACTTATTTGACTTTCAATGATGACGATTTTAACCAACTATACTGCTTAAATTTTTCAGTAGCATATTTTCATGTCATTCGAGGATAAAATCATTTTTGTTTTGGATACAATTTTGAGGAAACTGGATAAGTTTCATGTAGATTATCTATATCTGCTGTACAGATTTACTTTAGAAAAGAGAAGTGTTGGATACTTCTCTTGTTACCTTATTTGTATTAGACTTTATTAAATGTTTGGGTAGAATTTTATCAAACATACCCAGCTTTCTTTTAAGTAATAAAGAAATGTAAAATAGTTGTTCATCTATTTTATGGAGGAATGTAGTTCATTATAGAACTGGCACCCAATGTCAGAAAAAAAAATCAATACTCTGTGTAATAACACAGAGTATTAATTCTAAGTCGATTCTAAATCAAATCTTAACCCTTTTGAATCGAATCGAATCGTGTGGCGCCCAAAGATTCACAGCCCTGCTGTTTTATGTTTTGTTCTAGGCACTGAAAGACATGAGTTGACCTCCTGGATGAGTTTCGACTCCATCTTCAGGTTCTTCGGCGAGGTCCTGAAGGTGAAAGAGGACGAGGAGGAGATGTCCACCAACATCGTCAGCACACGCAGCAGCGCCCTCAAAAGCAAACATCAGGATTTGTAAAAAAAAAAAAAGAAAAGTAAAATAATCTCCTTCCCCCCTTTAAGAGTCTTGGGTCAGCATGTAAACGCACCAATCACGTCAAGATGGCTGCAAAATGTGCGGACATGATTGTGCTGTGCTACCAAACGGGTGCCGAACACAGTGCCTTGTGGTACGCCTTTTCTGACTGTTAGCATGGACTTTTTTCATTTTCACTTCCAATATATGCACGACCATACTTTTTTTTAAAGATTTTAATGACTCTTTCAACTTTAAAGGCCTACTGAAATGAGATTTTCTTATTTAAACGGGGATATCAGGTCCATTCTATGTGTCATACTTGATCATTTCGCGATATTGCCATATTTTTGCTGAAAGGATTTAGTAGAGAACATCGACGATAAAGTTCGCAACTTTTGGTGCTGATATAAAAATGATGACGTCACAAGGGTGAGGGCTCCTCATGTCCTCACATTGTTTTTAATGGGAGCCTCCATCAGCAAGAGCTATTCGGACCGAGAAAACAACAATTTGCCCAATAATTTGAGCAAGGATGAAAGATTCGTGGATGATGATATTGATAGCGAAGGACTAGAAAAAAAAAATGATAACAAAATAAAATCAAAAGCGACGGCTCCGCAGTGTGAGCGTTTCAGATGTAATTAGACACATTTACTAGGATAATTCTGGAATATCCCTTATCTCCTTATTGTTTTAATAGTGTTTTAGTGAGATTTTAAAGACATACCTCGAGGTCGGATGGCTGCGGTGAACACGCCAGTGTCTCAGAGAGAAGCCGAGGAGCCAAGCTCACAGCTGCCTTTTAAACAGCTAATGCAGGAGGACGAATAATCCAATGATGTCTCCGGTAAGATATATATCACAATTTTCCCATCCAAAAACATGCTGGTTGACGTAGAGAAACATGTTCGCTTGACCGCTCTGTGTTAAAAACAAAGAAACACCGGCTGTGTCTCGGTGCTAAAGGCAGCTGCAATACACCGCTTTCCACCAACAGCATCGTTCTTTATAGTCTCCATTATTAATTGAACAATTTGCAAAAGATTCATCAACACAGATGTCCAGAATACTGTTTAATTGCGCGATGAAAAGAGACGACTTTTAGCCGCTAGTAGTGTTGCGCTATTATTTCCTGACAGTAAGTGACGTCACGCGCACGAGTCATCATTCCGTGACGCTTTCAACAAGAATCTTCGCGGGAAATTCAAAAAAATTGCAATTTAGTAAACTAAACCGGCCGTATTGGCATGTGTTGCAATGTTAATATTTCATCATTGATATATAAACTATCAGACTGCGTGGTGGGTAGTAGTGGGTTTCAGTACGCCTTTAAAACTTATTTACCGAGATACATGTCGCACAGCTGTGCATTCCTCTCCTCTCCATATCTCGGACGATTCAAGCGATGCGCTCGGAATCTTTTCTGGCGAGCGTATTTGAAATCACTTAAAAATGAAGCATCAAATGGATTTTAGTGATATTTTGTTAAAACAGGAGCCACAAGGCAGCTTAATGGATGACGCGCGTCAGGAAATGCAAGATCTGGATATTATTCTAAGCCTGAATGATGTCGGAGAAAAGTACATTTGTTCTTAGATGTGACAACGCCGCGCTCAGCCGCACGTAATCTGACTATGCGACACCAACACAATATTTTTTTACTATTTTAAACCAATCAAGGCTTAACAGAAGACATTTCACAAGTGTCTCGACGTTAGCCATGGCTAAATCTTACCATACCTCCTTTTTAAATGTGGACTCCCCTTCTTCTGATCGTCATTATTGTTTAACTTTTAACTGTGAAATCCTCTTTCTCCCTCCCGTGTGTGTGTGTGTGTGTGTGTGTGTGTGTGTGTTCATGCTTTTGAGGATTATCTCCATGCTGTAATGAGACAAGTGTGGCTGATGGTTGCAAGGCCTAATTTCCTTTTAATTTGATTCCCATCTCTCTTGCTTTCAGTAAAATAAAAAAAAGATAAATAAAATACAACGAGTCCTGCATATTATTTGATTTGATATGAATTTGCTTTCCAGATACCGTTGCTCATTTTTGTGGCTTTTCACGGAAAATGTGCTCATTCTTCTACCATTTTATCATTTGTACATTGTTGCCTTGAGGGAACAAACAAGGCTTTTTTTTTTCTTTAAATAAACCAATGATGAAAAAATGCAAAGCCTGATAATAAATGAAATTATTTTTTTCAGCCAATTTTCACATGAACATATTTGTGTGTGCAATAGGAGGAAAAATACCTGCTTACACTGTCATCATTCAGGTATTTTATGAAACTTCCTTAATTGTGGTATAAAAGCTACTGTAAAGTATTTTTTAAAATGTGTGTATATACTTTATGACAAAGTTGAAGAATACGAACAAATCAAATGCAAATAAACTGTTTTATACCTCACGTTTTCTGTAGATTGTATATTTATAAAACTAAAGTTTTTATGTTTGCAGCACAAGTCAAATGTATTTCTTTTGAACATTTCAAACAATTTCCTGAGTGTGACTCCAAATGAACTTATCTATAAGAAATTAAAAAAGTGAAGCATGTTTAGTATATGATTTAGAATGTATAAGTAATTAAAAGGTGTTAAAATGTATGCTAAAAAAAGCTATTGATTTTTTTTAAATACATTTTTGGTCATGCTTTTGGGCAAATCAAGACCCTCAAGTTTGTCTGCCAGGCTGAATCCTTGGCTCTAGTCCAGTTAAGTCAATAAACCTCAATATTATATGTATATTTTTATTAACTTCAGTACATCAAGTACTATAAACCCGATTTGTATATATATATATATATATATATATATATATATATATATATATATATATATATATATATATATATATATACATATATATATATATGTATATATACACATATATATATTCACTGTAAACTATACTTATTATACATGTTTATTTTATATATTTCATGATATATCTAATAACTTTGCTTGACACTGCCAGCCAGGTGTATAATGTCATGTTGCAGTGCAGTTTTTTTTTTCTTTCTTTTTTTCTTGGTTAGTTAATAACACACATACATACACACACCTTCTGACACATTAAATGTGCCACAATTTGGCTCCATTTATTAGCACATCAAGTTGTCAGGTTCCAATAATCCCTGCCTGTATTGAAATGATGCCTCATTTAATCCTCATGTGTGACTCCTTAAAGTGTCTTTTCCCTCTGCTGGTCTGTGTTTAACACACACACACACACACACGCGCACACAGACACACACACACACACACACACACACACACACACACAGTGAATGAGTGGGCTGCTCCTTGACATGTTAAAGTTTGCTTTTAAGTTGTATATTTCAATGTTTTTTTTCTAGCCTTGAGAGAGTTGTTGTCACGCTTGCCTGCACTGCTCTGTGTGTGTGTGTGTGTGTGTGTGTGTGTGTGTGTGTGTGTGTGTGTGTGTGTGTGCGTGCGTGCGTGCGTGCGTGCGTGCGTGTGTGCGTGCGTGTGTGTGTGTGTGTGCGCGCGCGTGTGTGTGCGCGCGTGTGCAAGATGTGCCCCTCAAAGATGAACTCCCGCCAAAGGAACCAAGCAGTTGGAATGTCACTCCTCTGACACGAACACACACACACACACACACACACACACACTCGCGGAGTCGCAGATCACTGTCACATGTTCATTTGCATAATGATATGCTGCAGCTCTGAGACGAAATGTAACCCCCAAATTTTACGGGTCAACTCCCTGCAACAATCAATGTTTTATCGTCTCTATAAGGGAAAATATCTTTAACAAGCGTGAGTGGAGGAACGCTCTTTCTTCTCCAGTCCCTCGTCCCCTATCAGTTCAATCCTTATCACAAACAATATTTCCAAAGCAGTTAAAACATGCAAATGCACAAACGATATCATCCCCTGCCTGCAATGTATGTATTTGGTGCTTTTATTTTGAAATATCCAGCATGCGTGGCCGCTCATTACGTATTCATTGACTGGAAAGAGAAGCCATTTAATCCAACAGAAGCAAGTGTTCCATATTCTAACAAGGAAAGGTGCAGCTGCAAAGACGCACAGGTGTGCACCTTTGATTTATAATTATTCTCCTTTCTTTTCTTTTTTTTTTTTTTTTTTTTGAGAAAGCACTTTTTTTAAATAGCATAAGTACATTTAATTGAAATGTTGTGTAATAGTTGTTGTCTTTCTCTGCCCTCGCCCCCCCCCCCCTCAATTAGACCTCCTCTGATGCAGTGGAAGAAAAAATATATTTGATTTATTTTCTTTTTATTCATTATTTGATGGTCACCTGAGAGGTGGAAATTGTTTTTCTTGACAATAATTGCACAATGATTTGTTTGGGGGGGGGGGGGGGGGGGGGGGGGGGGGGTTGTACACATTTTTGATAAATGACAAACTTTTCTTGACACACTAATTGCAGAATGATGTGGTTTCTTTTTTTAAATTTTTATAAATGGCAAACACTGTACATTTTAAAAATATACACAAAAAGAGGCCACAACTTTTAATTGCACACTTTTTTATTTTATGTTGACACTTTGCCTGTTTTTTAAAACTATATTCATTTTTTTTCTTTTATTGCACTTCACAATTTAACATACAATTAAATTCATTTAAAAAAACCAGTTTATTCAACACGTGATTGTATTAGAATTGATTGTTTTTTTAGAAACACTGTGACAAAATAAATACTAAAGTGGTTTAAGAAACTAAATAACACATTCAGAGGAAGAAAAAAACATAATTTTCAACAAATGTTCATCTAATTTTAAAACCCCAACAATAATAATAATATTATACATCGCACATTCAAAGATGAACTTAATTATTTTATTGTGAAAATATATGTTGTTCTTTTATCAAAATCAAACATAAAAAAAACACATTTTTTTAGCATGAACAGCATGGGACGAGTGAAATCTTGATGACAAATAATCGTCCAATTATATGTCGACTCTTGTCGTTTTGTTCTGTTGCTAAAAGCAACGAAATAATAAGCATCACTTCCAGGAATTAGTCGCATCCAAGCCCACCCTCAGTCAATATTGCAACGGACCTATC